>NC_056747.1:1052562912-1052765412 GCF_019279795.1 Protopterus annectens
CAAACTTTCAGAGCTCCATTGGAGGGAATGATCCCAGATAAGATCTCCGACTGATGAAGTGTTTTTCTCTTGATTAAAGGGATGTACTGATAACTACAAGGGGTCCAAAAAAGAAAAAGCACAAAATGTGGAAAATGAATCACAGTACTTGACAATCGCTTATGGACTTTTCATCACTGATGGAGCTCAACTATAGATAAGCAATCTAATAGCCTACCATGTATTTCTTTACAAAACAGATAATGATTAAGCAAAGCGTCCCATCAAATGAAGTGATGATAGCTAAAGCAATCAATACAATTTAACTATATGGCAAATAGAAACTAAAAAGATTCCAAACTTTCACAAAAACAGAATGAATTTGGATACACCGAGCAGGCCATGGATTATTATTCATAATTAATAGCTACATAACTTCAGACACAGTACATTTCTTATTTGTTTACATTATATCTAGTAAAATGTTTCTTGTAGCAAAGTAAAAGTTGTAGAATGAAAATGTTCACAATGCTACAGTCATAAACTTTACTCATTCCAGAAACCTAAACAATACCAACATTTGTGTGTCTCTATCAGTAAACAAGCCCGGCTGGGCTTTGTCATCTCAGCTGGTATGCCAGTAAGATTATATAAGTATGATGTGGGCAGAGTAAGCAACTTTTCTGCCCTGATCCATAGCTAATTACTGTAACGACTAGTAAATATGCTTAACTTTATAGATTAGACCACTGTATGTTTACCTCGTGTTCCTGGAGGAAATACAAATCATAAGTATATACGTTCATAGGTATATACTAGGCTAATGACCTCTGAGGCCTTTATAAGTCTAATCACGAAATCCTACCCAATTTTGTCCTTATGTATCATGGGTGTTTATTAGAGGGGGGGTATGTTAGTAAGTTTGTAGAGGTTATGTGGTGGAGGGTATGTTAGTTTAGGCATTACTGTCTACCACTGCCCATCAGAGACACTGGGTCCAGACCCAGGGTTTATTTCTGATTTCCAATCCATTGGTGAAGCTTACACTTAAATAGGGTTAGGGATGGACTCTGCTTTCACAAGAATGGGGAGCCTCTTCCAAAGCATGGGGATCCCCTGACACACATATCTGTCTCACCAACATATCTTATTTATGTGCAAAAGTCCATCAATGCTGGATGCAAGGATGCCTTGTATGCTAGGCACAGATCACCTCTCAGTAACCTGTAGGAGACAGAGTACAGACAGAGCTTTAAGAGGATCTGTATAGGACAATGTGTTTATACTCTGGATTCTCCCAGTAAGGAACCTTTGTGGGCATTCCAACTATTGCATATGTCTGGTCAGGTACATGCCGAAGAGAGCATTATACTCAATGATGGGTTTGATAACGCCCAAATAAAGTGTCACCATGACTTCCTTGGACCTTGATTCCATGCCATTACTTATAAGTTGGGCAACATAGTATGATTTTTCTTAGTATCCTGACCATATGTCACTGCCTACATATGTTCCCAGATCCCTGACTACCAGATCAATTCTTAGGGCTGTCTTATCAATGGAGTAATTAGCCTGGCTAGCAATTTTCCCAAAAGACACTATAATGCATTTCTTGGCATTGAGTTTTAGTCCATGGCTTTGGCACCAGTCATTTATCTGTGATAGACCCTCGTGTAAGATGTCTGTGTCAAGGGAGTAAATTTGTGATAGCTACCAGTTTGCAATCATCTGCTAACTCGGTCAGCCAGAAGCCTTTGCCATTAGCCTTTACCTCTGAGAAGGAGATGCCAAATAGGGGTGGTCTCAGCACAGAGCCCTGAGGTACCCTACTGGGGAACAGTCTCTTAGTGGAGATAGTATCACCAGTCCTGACTTTCAGGGTCCTGTCTGTGAGCTAGCTGGCAATCCAAGTTATATGGGGGTTTATGTCCAGTTCAATGAGTCATCAGCTATACCCATGTAAAGTATTATTGGACTTCTTAGCCAGGTCCAGGTAGGTGGTATGCACAGTTTCTCCTCATCCATTGCCTTGGTGACCTTCGCAAATAAGTCCACCAGGGTTAGTAGGCATGCTCTGCCCTTGACAAAGCCAAATTGGGTTGTATCCAGTGTCTGAAAGTTGCTTCTGTTTTTATTGATTATTTCCGTGTTAATTTGTTCCATCGCTTTGCATATTAGACTAGTAAGACTAATATGTTTGTAGTTTCTGGGACAAGTTGATGGTTCATTCTTGTGAAGTCGGGTAACCATTGCAGTCCTCCAGTCTTGTGGTACAAAGCCTGTTTACAGGCTGTATTTGAAAAGTGACTCAAGTGGTCTTGATAGGTCATGTTTCCAGCTGTTTAGGAGGTATCCCTGGATACTGTCAGAAGGCATTGAGGCTGTGTTTTTTTCATTAGAGAGCACTGATAGAACCTGCTCCCTGTTAATAGTTGGGGGGTTATGCTAGTGGGTATTTCATGGAGGGAGGTGAGGGGACTGGGTGAAGCTTGATCTAAATTTGTCAGCCAAAGAATTCGCCTTGTTGCTTTGTTCAGTGAAGGTGGCATGACCGGCCACCAGTTCAGCATACTAATGTGTGTTGCCTTTGAGGTTTTAAACATAGCTGTAAAAGGCTTTGTAGTTGTCTTTTTCCTGTGAGGCTATGTTGACCTTGTAACTGGCCTTGTTGGACTTAATTAGTCCTTTTAGTTTCCTGCTTAGTTTAATTAGAGAGCTGTTATCATTGTGGGAGTTGCTCTTCCTGATTTTAGCCATGACTTTTTTCCTTTCACTATATACCTTATTAAGGTTAGAATTCCACCAGTGTGGTTTGTTTTTAGAGTTTATTTTAGGCTTACCTCTAGTAAGTATAGCAGCCTCTTTACAGGCATTTACATGATTGTACAGGATCTCTGTGAACAATTCTGTGTAGATTATTGTAAACTTGGGGTTGGGAGGGGAACTGAATTTTGATAAACTATTGCTTAATAGGGTGCAGTTTTATCTGGAAGAGTTCCAAACTGTTACAGGGTTTGCTGGGATTACCAAGTTGATTTCTATTTTGAAGGAGACAACTTTATGGTCGGACCTCACCAGAGAGGATGTGACACTGTGGGTGGGGGGGGGGGGTGCAGCACTCTCTCATATTGGTGAGTCCCAGGACCAGTATGTTTGAACCTCTGGTGCATGTGCACACTATCTGGTCAAGGGTATTTATGTCAATAAAGCCCAGGAATCATGTATGCAATTATGAAGCAGCGTATGTTTCCCAGTCTACACAGGGGTAGTTAAACTCTCCCATGAATAGGGTGTTTGGTTTAATGGTGAGTATCTCCAGTATGTCTAGGTGTGAGGAATGGGATTCTAGGGACAAAGAGGGTGACCTGTAGCTTGCTGGGATATATGCTATGAGACTTTGACTATGGGGATTTGTATACTGATAAATTCCAGGGCTTCGCCCTGTTTAACCAAAGTAAAGTTAAACTTGTTGCAAATATATTTTGAGACTCCTCCGCATGTTTTCCCTGTCTGTGTAGCTGATGGTCTAAATGTACTTTCTGCAGATTGAAACCATGCCTTAAAAACGACACATATGTTTATATTGAGCAGTAACACCTTTAGGTTGTTTGGGTTTTATTTGCTCTATCGGTAGGTTTGTTAGTTTGGCATTGCCTAAAAAAGGCACTAAGGGGTGAACATAGTTTTAGTCAATATTTGGAAGCATAGGGGAGACAGGTGCAGACCATCCTTTGCAAAGCAATGTGGTTTGTTAACCATGTCCAATTAAGTCTGGCTCCACAAAGGGGGTCGATAAGTTGTCCTAGTGACATTCAGGTTACCTCAGATACAGAAATCAAATTAGATTATATTGAAAAAGAACTATGCAAACTGGACCCAAACAAAGCACTGGGAGGAGACAAAATTAGTAATAATGACCTGAGAACATTTCAGCAAGAACTTACTGTATCATTATATCTATTATTTACTAGGTCGTGTAAATATGGGGAGATTCCTCAAAACTGGAAACTTATTATACCTGTCATTAAGGAAAGGGTAGTAGGACAAACCCAGAGTCATACAGACCCTTAAGTTTATGTTCACATTGTGGTAAAATAATAAAGAAGGTAATATTGGATAAGTTATTGTCAGAAATGGAAAATTTGAGACTTGAAACCATATATCAGCATGCATAAGTTTAAAATAGATCTATTACCACCTTTAACATGGTGTTCTGACAATATAATAACAGCTATGAATGAAAAATTGTGCTGTAATGTAATTTATATAGATTTAACTTAAGCATTTGACAGGGTCATACACAAAACACTGATCAATAAATTAGAACAACTAGGTATTGATGTACTTTTGATAAGATGACTGGTTACATAGGTTACAAATAGAACATGGCAAGTATCATACAGAAACTGGACAGGTGAAATCCTTGATTACAGTCAGGGTGTCCCACAGGGCTCTGCCCTAGGTCCATACTTGTTTAGATTGTATCTTTCAGATTTATCTTTTTAATCTGAGGTGTTCTACAGTCTGTACACAGATGACTTGAAATTGGGTAAACTGGCTACATGTGTTACAGTTGGGGCATGCCCTCAAAAGAACTTGATTAAATTGACCATTTGGGCACAAGAGAATAATATGATGATGCTCACATAAAAAAATAAGTATATGAGATTTGGGAGACATAAATTGAAAGGTGAATATTTAATACAGCACACAGTGATTGAAACTGTAGATTCATTTAAGGACCTGGGTATATGGGTAGATCCAGCTATGATTTTTTCCTAATCATATAGGCCACGGTGGTGCAGTGGTTAGCATTGTCGCCTCACAGCAAGAGGTTCTCCCGTTCGATTCTCGGCTGGAGGGCCTTCTTTGTGGAGTCTGCATGTCCTCCCCGCGGTTGAGTTACATTTAAAGACATGCAGGTAGGTGCATGCGTGAATGGGTGTGCCTTCTTTGAAGGTTGGGTGTCGGGCTAGCAACTCGGCACCGTAAAAATCCACTGCCAATCATTAGCAGACCAGAGTACTGCTGTGGCAACCCCTAACTGGGAAAAGCCAAAAGACGAACAAACAAATCAACCACTTGGTTAATGATAGTTATAGAACTATAGGTTGTATAAAAAGATTTATATAGTCTAGGAAATCAGAAATGATGAAGTCATTGTTTGTTAATTACATTAGAGCCAAACTTGTGTATGGAATAACAATATAGAAACCTCATAAGAAAACAAGCATGAGTAAACTGGAAAGATTGCATTGGTAATATACAAAAGGCATCCATGGATGTGAAAAGTTGTTATTATAAAAGACTATTTAGAATAAATAAATAAATATAAAGAATATCTGAATTGTACAGTGTCTCATACAGATATTTAACAGGGGATCTTATTCAGTTATATAGGGCATTTGGAGACAACTTCCTCTGGAAATGTTTGCGATTAAACAAATTGGTAGTAGAGAATTATCAGACAACCTATTTAGAAGATTCTATAGGAATGAGAAGTATACTAATTGGTTTTCTGATGGAGTAGCTGTATGGAACAGACTACCAGATTACATTAAAGCAAGCACTAGTTTAGATATTTTTAAGAACATCCTGGACACTTATTATGGGAACAACTGTTTTGGTATATTATCAGGCTAGAAGGGCATTAATGCCCGTACTTGAAATATTTGTATGTTGTGTTGTGTCTTTCAGCTTTTCCCAGTTAGGGGTCGCCACAGTGGAACTCCGGTCCGCTAATGATTGGCAGTAGATTTTTACATGCCGAGTTGCCGGCCCTGATGCACAACCTTCAATGAAGCTACGCCCATTCACGCATGTCTCCACACAGAAAACGCTCTAGCTGAGAATCAAACAGGAGCTTGAAATATTTGTATGTATGCATGCATATACAATATTGACGAATATTGAATTCCCCTGGAAAGACACCAGAAACTAAGTATTCAAGTGAATCATCTTTTGTTCATACTGTGGCATCATCCTTGGTGAAGGTAGAATGCTGCTCAGTTCAATCACAAACTTGCCTGAGACACATATTCAGAGAGATCAATAATGTCTCTCTTTATATAGTCCAGGGAAATATGTCTCAGTTCATTAACTCCCACATGAACTACGATAGAATCATACTGGTACCTGTGGTGTAGTGGCTTGAGTGCATGCGTAACTTAGCGGATCCTGGCCCCATTTAAGCAACTAACCATTATCTTCTCCTTGTTCAGTCTGGTGAGTGGTGCATCTGTGTGTTGCACAATACAGTTCCCTATGACAAGAGTCCTGGGTAATGTATTGGCTTGCCTTACAGGTTTAGCTCTTGGGGCCCCACTGAGTGTAGGCAGATGTGTAGCGTTTGGTGTTGCTTTAGGTGAGTATTTTAGAGGTTGCTGAGGATAGGCATTGCCATTTATAGGCTTAGGAGGTTTTTTAGGTTTGGTAAGATTGATTTTTAGTGCCTCAGTATAGGCTGGTCTATGTGTGTGGTGGACACTGTGTGGTGCATGCAGTGTGTGTGTTCCTGACAACCTTTTCTGTATGCAAGGTTTTTGCCTCCAGTGACATTGTGTATATGCATCTCTCACATACTGTATTTATTTCTTTAAGGATTAAATGGTAGTCTGTTAACATGATACAATTGCGGCATTGTCTCAGGATGCCCATACCTACAAATGTGGCTATGGAGACATTTGAAAATTGCAAATCCACATTGTCCAGACCTGTATTTGAGTGGGCTACTGTAGGCCATGGACTGGGTTACACAGGGATCTCCTTAGGTGGTCTCTGGGGTTTAGTACGAGACTAATTTAGATTGTGCTATGATTTGAGGATAGTGCTGTTAATGTGCTGAAGATACTTTGTAATAAGGAAGGATAAGAAAAACTAATGAAGAAAATAAGAAAAAAAATAAGAAAAGAAAGAGAGATGACAAGTGAGGAATTAAGCATGCCAGAATCCATATTTGGGCAATGTGGATGTGGGTCAAGACCAATCCACAGAGAAAGAAACAACACTGAGGGACATATTCCTGAAAGCCAAAAAATAAATACTAATCCTGAGAAATATGCCCAGGAAAATGGTACAACTATTCAAAAGATGACCAAAGTGTTCAACAAGCACTCAGACCTAATACAATCTCAAATCCAGGGAAATGAAAAGCAAGACAGAGAATCCTGAAACGAATAATAGTGTGGTTTTCTTCATATGAGTTAAAGGATATGATGCCACAAAAGCTGTGGAAGCCTGGAAATAGATTATGGTAAGGGGACTCATCTGTCTCCTCATTAGAGACTTGAACTTCTCAGCTCAAACCAGAAGGAGGAGAGCAGCATTCATTCCTGTGCAAAGACAATGTAAAATAACGGTAGTGAAATATAGATTGATATACCTGTCATCTATTAAACTGTTCTTGTCAAGGGGACAAGAACAAATATTAATCCCAAAGATTCATTGAAGAAGTTTAGAATGTTTCCAGGGAGAAATGACAGATTGGTTGTCTACCAAGGAAGATGTCAGCACCAATGACCAAGTTTCTCAAATATGTAGGTTAGTGGTCAAAGGAATTGTTCTCCTCTTTAAAACATGTAAGTCACTGAAGGACAGAGAAGAACTGATCCATTCTTTTAAAATGGAAAGGGATGGGAGAGTGACTGACCATGTAGACAATGCAGGCTTGCACAGGTAAACCTGAAGTACATACAGTGTAACAATCCAGTTGTGTACCCATTCGGTAAGGGAGAAGGGTTATGCAATCAGTTTTTTGACTCTGAGATGTTGAGTTGATGGTGGCACCTTGCCTTTTCAAACACTAGGTTTTAGTTTTTTCTTTGATATTTCTTGATTTAGTAATATGGACAGTGTATATCAGTGGCAAAAAAATACAGAAAGCTGAGACTGGCACTTGCATTTCTAGAAAGGCATTAATGCTACGAGAGGGGAATGATGAGACTGACAACGGCACGTTGTGCAGTGTGAGAAGTATTGTAAAGAAGCCACTGCTCTGAGGTAAGATAAGTAAGACAAATGCAATATACAAGGCTCAGTCAAGGCTCTGTGGAAAATAACACTTGAAAAAAGAGATTAATAGGTCCAAAAGGAGCAAACTACTGAAAGTGGGCCCAAGGGGAGGGTCAGATGCCAGTATAACTATGTAAGGTGGGGAGACTACAATACCTCAGAGATATGCAGAAAAATGTTCAGTCAACTCCTTTCATTAAGGGAGGTATTATATTAGTACCAAACAGGGTAAACACCTTTCTTGGGAGCAAGTATATAGCTGAAACATTTGTTTGGTTAAGGTGGGGAAGAGGACTGACTTCAATAACAACAACAAAAACAGCGGTAAAAGATTAATGAAGGAGGGACTGAACAATACGTATGACAGACAACTGAATGTGATAAGGACAGGAAAATATGTAAGAAAAACATTTGAGGAAAAAGTGAAAAAGAAAAATAGCCAGGAAACTCGGAACAGTAAACTGTGGGTAGTAAAAATATGCCAAGATACAGAAAAGGGAAATGGAATGCTGCAGAAAAAGAATATAAAAATATAGCTATAGAGATACTTACTTGGAATATCAATGGGTTGACAATTCCAATAAAACAGGAAGGACTTTGTTAAGTTCTAAAAGGGTAAATGCAAGCATTGTTGCATTTTGGCAATATTAGAAAGCTATGTAGAAAGAGATGCCAGTTGATAGCTGATTCCATGTATAAAGGGGCTTGACATAGAGAGGTAGCAATACTAGCTCAAAGGGGTCTTCATCTAGAGGTGGAAAACATCTTAACATCTGGCCAGGGATGCTATGTAAAGTTTCTGTCTTTTTTTAATTTCTCCAAATGTTTTGGGCTTCTAATACCATGACAGGAATGGACCTCATTCCTAAATCAGAATATGATTAGAGTTCATGAAATTAGTATTGTTTCAGCTTTAATGTTAACTATGAGTACTCTTCTCAGCACCTGCAATGCACCCATAATTTTTCTTCCTGCAGTTCATATAGGATTACATGTATTGGTAGCCTGCAGTTCATATGGGATTACATGTATTGGTAGCCTGCAGTTTATATGGGATTACATGTATTGGTAGCCTACAATTCATATGGAATTACACGTACTGGTAACCTGTGGTTTATATGGGATTACATGTACTGGTAACCTGCATTTCATATGGGATTACATGTATTGGTAGCCTGCAGTTCATATGGGATTACATGTATTGGTAGCCTGCAGTTCATATGGGATTACATGTATTGGTAGCCTACAATTCATATGGGTTTACACTTACTGGTAACCTGCAGTTTATATGGGATTACATCTATTGGTAGCCTGCCATTCATATGAGAATAACATATATTGGTAGCCTGCAGTTCATATGGGATTAGATGTATTAGTAGCCTGCAGTTTATATGGGATTACATGTATTGGTAGCTTCCAGTTCATAAGGGATTAGATGTATCTGTATCCTGCAGTTCATATGGGATTACATGTACTGGTAGCCTGCAGTTCATATGGGATTACATGTATAGTAGCATGCTTAAGTAGAATTGCCAATTATTTTTTATTAGTCCTGTTGTTCCTACTACTATTGAAACTGTCTAGGTATCCTTCTTCTACACTGCTCTTATTTCTGCTTGCAAATCCTACTATTTAGGACTTTTTGTCTCTTGGTATGTAAAACACTATAATCACTGAATGTAGCAATTTCAATGACAATTTCTTCTCTACTTTTGTCTTTTCTTATTGGACTACTATATATGGTTTTCACACATCAATTTTTCTGGTATTGTGTGATCCCATGTGATCCAAACTTTGTTATTCTCTATAATGCTTTGTGGTTCGTGTATGGGTGAAAGACTAACTTTATTGTTTAGTGACAATTTACTTGCTGCCTGGAGCTAATCAGAAGGGACATTAGTACTGATAGGAGACCGGAATATTCTATTTTCTGATAAGGAAGTTAAGCCAATAAGGAGAGGACAAGGAAGAAGAAAGGCAGAAAGACGGGGGAAAAACATTTTAAAATCATTGTGAATGGCAGATGCATGGAAAGAGAATCTGCATAGTAGTTGGTAGATACTGATGAATGAGGTGCTTCATACTCATTGGATACCAAGAGTGTAGCAAAAATGTATAATAGCAGTAATACACAAACAGGGTAGACGTTCATGTCACCAAGATGCATATAAACCAATGACAGTATCAAAACCATTACTATAACATTTTCATGGCAATAATAGCAGCTAGATTATCAAATAACATGCCTGGGCTGGTTGAATTCAGATCAGTGTTGGTTTACAGAGGGAAAAAGAACCTCTTTCAACATAATTAGATTATTAATGTTAGTAGAGGATGTGCACAAGCAGTAATTTCACCGGAGGCATAAAAGAATTTGCTAACTATAAAGTGGCTTATCTGTTTATGGTACTTAAAAACTGGGATTGCCATATACGTTGAAAATGCTACTACAGAAGATTTATAAAGGCATGACAGCTGAGGTGGAAATCTCTGTATCCCTCTTAGAGAAGATATAGATAGCAAGGGGCACTAGACGAGGGTGTCCAGTCCTACTACTACTGTTTGCATCTTACTTGGAGCCACTAGCTCCAGCAGTGAGGCAATCATGTCTAAAGGGTTATCAGTGGGGCAGAAGGGAACTTAAAATCACAATCATTGCAGATGACATTACTTGAGCAGTAACTAGGCCAAATGAGGATATAAGGAAAGTGTTTGAGCTTATGGAGAGTTTTGGAACATTTTCAGGATACAAAATAAACAAGCAAAAGTGGTGGGAGTTATCAAAAATGTAGAAAGACAAGAAATTAAAATGTCAGGATGTATGGATGTGGAAAACTTATGAAAGATCAATGTAGAGATCATACAGAGATGTGTTGATAAAAATCAAAACATAATATGCAAAGACAGAATAGGTTAGGATTAGCTCTACATCAGAGGGTGCAGGTATTTCACCGTCATTTCCTTCCACACATATGTTTGGGGAAGTCCTTTTGGACATGGCCAGAATGAGGGATTATAAATAAAATTATAAATCAAATGAGACCTTATCCTGATGAGTGAGTTAGCTGAGAGAAACTATTATTATCAAAAGATGGAAGTGGGGGGTCTAGAAATGCCAGATGTAGTTCAGTACCTTAGGACTATTCAATTAGGATTTTATGCCAAATATCAGAATGAAAACTGTACCCTTAAAATGGAAAGAACAGTTCTGGGAAAGGTATACAGAAGTATGACACAAGGATTTTATTATATATGTACTGGGGGGAAGGGGCTCAAATATAGATCAACCTCTATTGAGTACATTGGTAAAAAATGAGTCAGATATTTATGACCAATGTTTTTAAAAAAGTGGAGAAATCAAAGTCTTCCAAAAAGGAATGATCCTAAGACATAAACAATGGCAATAGTAACTTGGCAATGGGGGCAGCTGATACAGAAATGGAAATAAAATAGTAACAAAAAATGGGAAGTGATTGCGATGGATTACTGGAGGGTTCGTAACTGGAAGGATTACTGAGGGTTTTGTGACTGAGAAGGATTACTGGGGGGGGGGTTGTGGCTGTTTTGTAATTACTGGGAGTTTTGTGATTGAAAAGTATTTTTTGTGGCTTAGAAGGATTACTGGGGGTTTCATTGTTGGGATGTATTGCTCAGATTTTGTGACTATGAGGGATTACAGGTGCTATCATTAGATGAAGAGGGCTGGGAAAAGATATGCAGTACTCCTGGAAAGGTGATTAAGTCTAGAAAGTTCTGCATTTTCACCTGGACATGGTTGCATTTTTATGCTCCAGACAGAATAAGAAAGACAATTTCCATGGAGCAGCTGAGATGCTGAATATGTGGGATGGGAAAAGCTGTGGGCTGAAGGCATACATTTTAGAGCAGATCAGTCTCAAACCAAAGTTTATGACAAATCTAGCAACTCAAATAAAAGAGGTGACAAAGGAGAAATTATTCTAAAAGAAACATTATTCTACCTAGACTTCATGAAACAGGGAGAGGTAGAAAGCAGGTTATAACAGATTTATGGATAATAAGTTTAGAGGCAAAGGAGGCAAAACCTAGAAACTGGGGGGAAAATGGAGAGCCCATCTATATAAGAAGTGAGAATCCTACTACTGGCATTGAGGGAAGGAGAGGGAAGAGAGTTAGGGGTTGGGGGGCTACATGGCCATCCTAGCTACAACAGTTAGATAAGTTAAATAGAACATGTGAGCAAATATAAGGCGGATAAAGATGAGGTCATCCTATCTACAATAGATAAGTTAAATAGAACATGTGAGCAAATATAAGGCGGATAAAGATGAGGTCATCCTATCTACAATAGATAAGTTAAATAGAACATGTGAGCAAATATAAGGCAGATAAAGATGAGATCATCCTATCTACAATAGATAAGTTAAATAGAACATGTGAGCAAATATAAGGCGGATAAAGATGAGGTCATCCTAGCTACAATAGATAAGTTAAATAGAACATGTGGGCAAATATAAGGCGGATAAAGATGAAACATACAGTTTCTGAAGCAAAGGAGATGATTAGCAATGTATATCGATAAAAGGAAGAAGTAAATGGTGAAACGTTGAAATGATTAGCATATTATTTTCTAGGATACTTCGAGAGAGAGCATATTCCTATTTAAGTGGGGGATGGAACACCCGAGCATTCTTTGAAACATTTAGAGAGATGGATTAAAAGGGTTAATAAAAATGAAATGTTATGTCTTTTGCCTTTAAATTGGTAAACACTGCAGGAAGGAAACTGAATATGATGTAAAAACTCATGAGAAAGTTAATCCTGTATATCCTAGTACTGGACTGTTATCAGACATGTAAGAATGATAATGGTGTATTGTTATGTATATTAAAATTAAAAAACTGATCTTCCACTAGGATAAATATGCCTGTGCACCATGCATGAGGACTACACATAATCCATTTGTAAGGTTTGGAAATAGTTGGATAATGGAGTCTCTTTATACGCAAAAAAAAAACTATATAAGTATTTTGCTTGCCATCACATGGCTTTTATCTTAGCAAATCAAAATAAAAAGTCAGTTCAGGTGACCAGAGTCTGATTAGCAGCTCAGATGCTTAACGGTGCTTGAAAGCAGGATGGGTGTACCAATCCTTGGAGGATGGTGGGTTGAAACAGGATGTACAAAGCCACAATTGCTCAGACAAGGAGTGATATTTCAAAGGGCATCCAGGAGGTGTGCTTTTGCTTCACCAAGCCAGTACTCCATGACAGTCCTCATTAGCAATAGATAGAATGCACTCACAGGGGGAGGACATTGTGAGTCTTTGCACTAATGTGGGTAGCTCATCTGGCTGCCCAGGCACTAACATTTTTGGGATTCCAGTGACAGCAGTGAGATTAATTTCTTAAAATGAAAATGCATTATTTCTCTCATCACTGAAGATACACAAATAGGTCAAAGGATACCAGTTTCACACCTGACCAGTACTATTACTCTACTGGTGTACTGCTTGTTTCCAATAACGTAATATTATATACCCACTGTATCTACATCTCTCTCTATATATTTTTTATTATATACAAACAGAGAGATATAAATACATACAAACATACACACAAACACACACACACACACACACACACACACACACACACACACACACACACACACACACACACACACACACACACACTATCACGTAAGCACACACACACACACACACACACACACACACACATACTCATATAAACAAATATGTATTTAGAAGACTAAATGTCCAGACATCCATTTATGTATACGAGATTAAATAAACAGTCGAGAAACCAGAATGGCAGAGAAATACATTTATTTAAATGCATGAAATGAAGTTTACAATCCCTCATCTCAAAAGAAATAAATACTGAAACCAGCTATGGTACAGATTTACAAGTAAAGATTTATGCCAAACCAGCTCCTAGTATGAAAGCAATTATGAGATGCCAAATGTTTCCATTTTGTAAGAAGTTTATGAGCTGTCTGCATGAACTTGCACTTTCTACTGATGGCAAATTTATCCTTACATGAATCAGATTAGTTACATGTAAGTTCATAGGTAAGTACTAGGCTATCTGCCCAGAGGCATTTATAAGCCTAGCCACAGAGTGATGGCTTTTGCCTCCCCATTAGATTAGTAACCTGGGCCTCTGTCTAACAGGGCTCCTGAAGTGATCCCAGGGTCGAACTTATGATTACCCATCCACTCATCAAGATTTCTCTTGAAGAGGGTCAGAGAGGAGCTCTGACGAATATGTATTGGGATTCTATTCCAGAGTGAGGGGAGTCGCTGGGACAGGAATCTATCCCTCCAGTATGTCCTGTTTATTGTTGTGCATAGGTTCAAGTCACTAGAATGAGTGGTTATGAGGGATCTTGTTTTTTTGAGGTGAAGCATGTCCATTAGTTCAGGGTTTGACATGGCCCTATAGGTCAGGCATAGGTCACTTCTGAGCAGACGGTAAGCGACTGAGAAGAGCTGGAGCTTTTTTAGTCGTGCTTCATAGAGTAATTGTTTAAGGCCCTTAATCCTCTTAGTGAGGTACTTCTGTGGTCTTTCTAGTTGTTGCAGGTGTCTAGTGAGGTACATCCCAAATGGGGCATTGTACTCTATTATGGGCCTAATGAGTGAGGAGTAAAGGGGCACAATCACCTCCTTGGATCTGGATGAGAAACCCTTTGTGATCAGGTGTGCCACATAGAAGGATTTCCTGACCGTTTTGGCTATGTGGTTCTCAAAGGAGAGCATGCTATCTACTTTGGTACCCAGGTCCCTAATTACTTCTTCTGTACTTAGTGGATTCCCATCTATGTGGTAGTTTGTAGGTACTTTGTTTTTCCCAAATGGAATTACTATGCATTTTTTGGCATTTAGCTTGAGGCCGTGACTTTAATACCAGGTGTTTGTCTCTGAGAGACCCATTTGCAGGATGTATGTGTCAACCGGAGAGTCAATTATTGCACCCAATTTACAGTCATCTGCGAACTTGGTTAGCCACAGTCCTTCCGTATTTGCCTGTACTTAGGAGAAATATATACCAAACAGGAGGGGTCCCAGGACTGACCCCTGTGGGACTCCGCTTGTGACTGGTTTAGAGTCAGACATGGCGCCTCCCACTCTTACCGTGTGGGTTCTGTCTGAGAGCCAATTGGCAACACATCTCGTGACATGGGGGTTGATATTTAAGCTGGTGAGTTTGTCTATGATTCCTGAGTGTGGGATGGTGTTGAATGCCTTAGCGAGGTCCAGATATGCTGTGTGGACCACCTTCCTTTTATCTATGGCCTTGGTGACTGTTTCAAAGAAGTCAACCAAGTTCAGGAGGCAAGATCTGCCTTTAACAAAGCTGAACTGGGTGGGGTCCAGTGTCTGGAGGTTCCCAATGTCCCTGTTAATGAGCTCCATGACAATGCGTTCCATGGCTTTGCAGACCAAGCTAGTCAAGCTTATAGGGCGATAGTTCCCAGGGTCATTTGTGGTACCAGCTTTGTGGAGTGGTACGACTGTTGCTGTACTCCATTCTTTGGGTACATAGCCTGTAGAGAGGCTGAATTTGAATAGTGTTTTGAGATGGGGGTTAGTTCATTTTGAAGCTCGTGTAAGACACAACCTGGGATACCATCTGCTCCCATTGATGCTGTGTTTTTGGCCTTTGCAAGGGCTGTCTTTACTTGTGTGTCTGAGATATCTGGAGCGCCACATTCTACTGGGATGGGTGCTAGCCCCTTTGGTGGAGAGGGGGGGGGTGAAGTTTGCACTGAACTTGTCAGCCAGGATGTTGGCAATGTTGATTGGTTCAGTGTATTTATGGCCATTATGCACTAGCTCGGAGCATATCTGAGCATTTGCCCCTAGACTCTTGACATAGTTAAAGAAGGCCTTGTGGTTATCCTTAGAGTCATTGGCTATTTTTCTTTCAAAGTTGGCCTTGGATGATTTAATGAGGGAGCGCAGCTTTTTACTGATGTTAATCAGAGATGCCTTCTTATTTTGGGATATTGTTCTATCTTGCAGGAGTTTCCTCCTTCTGTTGTAAATTTTATTTATGGCCAGGGTCCACCAGACTGGCTTCCTCTTTTTTGAGGAGTTGGTCTTGGTTTTACTTGGGATGGCTCGGTCCACGCATTCTTGAAGGTGTTCATAGAATGTGCTTGTAAAGGATTCTGCCAATGGATCATCATTTTCCATTTGATTGGGAGTTTTGAAACTTCCCACCTCAGTCTTGAGGAGTGTGAAGTTGGCTTTAGAGAAGTTTTTTACCTTGATTTCCTTGACTGTGGGGGGGGGGGTCAGGATGTGGATGTCCAGTGTGATTAGTTTGTGATCTGATCTTACCAATGATGAGTTTACCTCAGGTGTGGAACATAGTTTCCCCATGTTGGTGATGACCAGGTCCAGTACGTTGTCACCTCTTGTGGGAGTGGTGACCAGCTGTTCCAGGGCATTTGAGTTTATAAACTCAAGGAAGCATTGGGCTAGGGCGTTTGAGCTTGAGTAGTTTTCCCAGTCAATGTTTGGATAGTTGAAGTCACCCAGTAGCATGGTGTTGGGTAGAATCTTCATACTTTCTAATGTTCTCAGGAATACTGTGTGAGGATCCTGAGACAAGGTGGGAGATCTGTAGCAAGCTATAAATTGAACAGTCAATTTACCTGCTGTCAATTGCACTTGGATGGTCTCAGATTCCGTGTGCTGTGCTACTAGCCTGGAGGTGTGGGTGTTCTTGATGAATATGGATACACCCCCTCCGTTTGTGTTCCGGTCCTGGTTTTGGGACCTAAAGGTATGGTAGGAGTTATAGCCTGGTAGTGCTGGGGTGCTCTCTGGAGCCTTGAACCAGGTTTCTGTCACTGCACATTCGTCGATTTCTTCCATATTAAGGAGAGCCTCGAGTGCGTGCATTTTGAGGTTTAGACTTCTGGCGTTGAGCAGCATTTCCCTCAGTTTTTGTTTATTATTGTTGTTTATGGAGGCGGGTTTGTCTTTTGAGCCTTGCCTAAAAAAGGCAGTATTGGGGCAGCAAGAGTCTTGGCCAGTATTCGAAAGCTCAGGGGCGACAGATGCAAACCGTCTCTGGCGAAGCATCATGGCTTTTCAAGCATGTCGTCCCAGGTTAACAAGTACTGGATCCCCTTCGAATGACACCAGTAGTTTAACCAATTGTTGAAACTGATCATTTTTTTCTTCGTATGCTGACATCATTTTGGGTGAGGGCAGGATGCTACTCAGAGTCAGAGTCATACCAACCTGGGCTACATGGTCAGAGAGCTCCTCAATGTCTCTTTTCATGTAGTCCAGGGAGGTACATCTCAGGTCATTTACACCAACATGTACAATGACAGATTCATATATGTACTTGTTGTGGAGTAACCTGAGTGCGTGTGTTATGCGGCGGATTCTGGCACCCGACAGGCGGCTTACGGTAACCTTCTCCTTGTTCAGTCTAGTGAGTGGAACGTCTGTGTGCCTGATGATAGAATTACTGATTACTAGTGTGTTAGGTGTGTTATTTAGCCTTAGGGGCTGTTTTTGCTTGGCACACTGATGTTGTGACGTATGTGTTACCTGGTTTCTGTTGTGGGGTGGGGGTTGCTTGGGTGCATGCTTAGGAGGTCTCTGTTGTTTAGGTATGTTCTTATTTAGAGCCTCAGAGTATGTTTTTGCGTGTTTCTGAGAGTTGTTTGCTGGTGCAGCTATGGCTGGTCTATGTGAGTCTGGTAATGTGGTGCTAGTGTTGCCCTTCTCCTTGTGACTGGATGATCCAGTCGTGGGTTGAGAGAGCTTAGCCTCCAGCTTGGCTGTGTAGCTGCATCTCTCACATATGTTTGTGTTTGTTGGGAGGAGGAGGGGGTTGTCTGTGTACATGAGGCAATTGTAACATTGCCTCAGGATGCCCAGATTCACCAGCTGAACCAGAGAGTATACCTGAAGCTGTCCCTTGAACATGCCTGAATAGATGGTTTGGACTGTATTGCTGATTGGATGAGTAAAGAGCCTTATACTTCCTGAGTATAGGACTGAAGTGCCAGCTGTAAGCTAGTGCTAGTTTTAGTGAGTTTTAGTAAGTGCCAGTCTTAAAATGCCTTATTTCTAGTACTGGGTTGAAGTGTATCAAGTTTCAAGGGAAAAACTGAAGTGCAGACTTCGTGGAGCCTGGAATAGTTTAACCGCAGCTAAACAGAGCTGCATGGTGTGCAAACCCGCGCAAAACCACGCTAAGCGGTTTTTATACCAGGGAGCTCAAAAGGATAGAAATTAGCCCAAAATGGCCAATGAGCTACAAGTTGCTGGGCTGGGACCACTCCTACAGGGACAGATAGGTTGCTCAGAGTTCCCTCTCTCACAGTGAACAAGGAAGCCACCTAGTTATCCAAGTATGATATGGGCAACACAGGAACCTTTACCACAGTCCTGGATTCAGCAAAGCCTGAAAACTGGACTAGACTAGTTCAGAAAGGTGGGAAACCAAGGAGTTTTTTTGTGTTTTTTTTTCAGAAACAACAGAAATGCAGAGCTTAAATTACTTTAAATACACAGAGGAGGCTAGCGCACTTGAGTGTGCAGCCTGCGACTGTGTTACAGGTAACTTAAATGCAGAAACAACAAACAGTAACTTTTTTCAAGTGCAACAAAGAAATAAGTACAGTAAGCAATGCAGATATCACTAGGGATCCACAGAAGCACTGAAAAGCCGCGTTTTAGGCGGGATCAGCCTTTCAGGGAAACAACAAGCAAAAACAATACTTAATCAAGTTCAAAGTCTCTCTTTTGTCTCTCAGCCACTTGTAGGACTCTGCAGGGCACCACAAGGAGCTTGCTGAGCTGTATACAAGCGCAAAACCACGCTAAGCAGTTTTTATACCATGGAGATCAAAAGGATAGAAATTAGCCCAAAATGGTCAATGAGCTACAAGTTGCTGGGCTGGGACCACTCCTACAGGGACAGATAGGTTGCTCAGAGTTCCCTCTCTCACAGTGAACAAGGAAGCCACCTAATTATCCAAGTATGATATGGGCAACACAGGAACCTTTACCACAGTCCTGGATTCAGCAAAACCTGAAAACTGGACTAGACTAGTTCAGAAAGGCGGGAAAACAAGGAGGTTTTTTTTTTGTTTTTTTTTTGTTTTTTGTTTTTTTTTCAGAAACAGCAGAAATGCAGAGCTTAAATTACTTTAAATACACAGAGGAGGCTAGCGTACTTGAGTGTGTAGCCTGCGACTGTGTTACAGGTAACTTAAATGCAAAAACGACAAACAGTAACTTTTTTCAAGTGCAACAAAGAAATAAGTACAGTAAGCAATGCAGTGATTAAAGTCTAGAGATGCATAGATGACATGAGTACCAATAAGGAATACTAAAGACAAACTTTTAACAAAAATGTTTCATTTCCAGATATTGTCAGAGGTATATAATCTATGCATCACATTCATGTAACATGTCAAGCCAGCAAGATATCCCTTCAAGGGTCACCAACAGTTAGTGTAAAGTGCAGTGGTTCTTTAAAACAGGTGAACATTTACAATTTTTTTAATTTATGATTACAGTAAGCATCCTTTTGTTGAACAGTGTGTGTGTGTGTGTGTGTGTGTGTGTGTGTGTGTGTGTGTGTGTGTGTGTGTGTGTGTGTGTGTGTGTGTGTGTGTGTGTGTGTGTGTGTGTGTGTGTGTGTATATATATATATATATATATAGATATATATATATATGTATATATATATATATATAGATATATATATATAGATATATATATATATATGTATATATATAGATATATATATATATATATATATATATATATATATATATATATATAGAAACCTACGCCTTTCTAAACATACTGGAAAATATTAAGATACAACCAAACACCCTAATACTGGGCGATTTCAACTACCCTGCCATTAACTGGGAAAACTACTCGGGTACCAACTCCTTTTCCCAACGGTTCTTGGAATTCATAAATTCCAATGCCCTGGATCAACTAATCCATTGTCCCACCAGGGGCTCCAATATCATAGACCTGGTCATTACCAACATGGGAGATAGATGCTCCACCCCAGTGGTCATCCCCTCATTGGTCAGGTCTGACCATAAGCAAATCACCCTTGACATCCACATCCCACCTCACCCCCCAGTAAGGAAACCTCCTTAAAAAACTTCTCCAAAGCCAACTTTATGCTACTGAAGTCAGAAGTGACAAACTTCACGACACCCATGCAGACGGGATCTGAAAGTTCAACTGCAGAATCCTACACTAAGGCACTGTATGAGCACATCCACTCGTGCATGGATCGTGCCATCCCAAATAGAACCAAGATGCTCTTCTCCAAAAAAAGGAAGCCAATCTGGTGGTCCCCTGCTATAAACAAACTATACAACAGTAGGAAGAAACTGTTGCAGAAAAGAGGAAAATCCCAGGATGCAAAAAACTCCCTCACCAGCCTCAGTAAGAAGCTGAGATCCCTCATAAAATTCTCAAAAGCTAGTTACGAAAATAAAATTGCCAAAGATTCCAAAGACAACCACAAGGCATTCTATAGTTATGTCAAGAATCCAAATGGCAATGCTCAGATCTGCTCTGAGCTACAATAGAATGGCATTAAATATACTGATCCCAAGGATATTGCCAATATCCTGGCAGATCAATTGAGTGCCAACTTCACCTCCTCTCACCCCCTAAAGGGCCCATCTCAATACCAAAAGATTGCCAGATTCCGGTAATCACGGCCACACGGGTAGAAACTGCATTCTCCAAAGCTAAGAATACAGCATCCATGGGACCAGATGACATCCCAGGCTGTGTACTACATGAACTACAAAATGAACTGGCACCTCACCTAAGTGTCATGTTTAATCATAGCCTCACCTCAGGCTTCATGCCCACTGAGTGGTGCACAGCTACAGTTATCCCACTCCACAAGGGGGGATCCACCTTGGATCCCGGGAACTACCGTCCCATCAGTCTGACAAGCCTGATCTGCAAGGGCATGGAACGCATTATCATGGAACTTATAAACAAAGACATTGCCAACCTTCAAACGCTGGACCCCACCCAGTTTGGGTTTGTGAAGGGCAGATCTTGTCTCCTGAATCTGATTGACTTCTTTGAATCAGTCTCCAGAGCTGTGGATGAGGGTAAGGCGGTCCACACAGCCTATCTGGACCCCATCAAGGCCTTCGACACCATCCTCCACTCTGGAATCATAGATAAACTTACTAAGCTGGGCATAAATCCCTACGTCACTTGATGGGTTGCCAACTGGCTTACTGACAGAACCCAGACTGTAAAAGTAGCCGACTCCAAATCCAGCTCCAGACAAGTGACAAGTGGAGTACCTCAGGTTTCATTCTTGGGACCACTCTTGTTTGGCATCTACTTCTCTGAAGTACAGGCCAACACTAAGGGACTCTGGCTAACAAAGTTCGCAGATGACTGCAAACTGGGAGCCATTACTGAATCCCCAAATGATGTGGATATTCTACAAAAGGGCCTTACAGAAACAGATGCCTGGTGCCAGAGCCATGGGCTCAAGCTTAATGCCAAGAAATGTATAGTTATCCCCTTTGGGAAAAAACATGTACCCATGAATTACCACATAGGTGGCAGTACATTAAACATCGAAAGTGTGATGAGAGACTTAGGGACACAGGTGGACAGTGGTCTCACTTTCGATAACCACATCGCCACAACAGTCAGGAAATCCTTCTATGTGGCACACCTCATCACTAAGAGCTTTTCATCCAGAAAAAAGGAGGTCATTGTCCCACTGTACTCATCCCGCATTAGACCCATTATAGAGTATAATGCCCCATTTGGTATGTACCTCACAAGACATCTGCAACAGCTGGAAAAGCCACAGAAATACCTCACTAGAAGAATCACAGGCCTAAAGCAGATGCCATATGCTGACCATCTAAAAAAACTCTAGCTATACTCTGTGGCATATTGTCTACTCAGAGGTGATCTCTGCTTAACATACAAGGCCATGTCAAACCCTGAGCTGTTGGACATTCTCCACTTAAAGAAATCCCAATCCCTCAGAGACACACGCTCCAGGGATCTAAACCTTGTCATCACAATGAACAAAACATGCTGTTGAGATAGGTTCCTGACCCAGAGACTCCCCATACTCTGGAATAGACTGCCCATACATGTCAAGCAGAGTGCCTCATTGGCCCTCATCAAAAGGAACCTTGATGATTGGATGGGAGATAGGTAATTCACCCCAGGGATCATGTCAGTCACCCTGCTAGACAGGGGTCCAGAGAAGTAAATATTGTGGGAAGAAATATCCAGGGAATTGTTATGGCTAGGCTTGTATAGGCCCTAGGGCCGATAGCCTAGTACCAACCTATGAACCTATAATATTGTCTTTATTGGAGCTTTTCTCCTTAGGCCTCCACTGAAATTGGGTACCACTGTCCAGTCTGTGGTACTGAATTTCAGTGGTTACCACTGCCCAGTCAGATTTCCCCAGTAAAAATACCAATCAATAAATACATAAATAAATAAATATGACCACAAACTGCGATTCGACATCCATGTAAACCAGGCCATTAAATCACTTAACAAGAAACTTGGGTCCATGTATAAAATAAAGAAATTTTTAACCCCCCACACCAAACTAACCATTGCCCGTACCCACCTCCTACCCACACTCCTCTATGCCTCCCCAATATTCTCCTTCCTTCACAAGAAAGAGCTTAATAAACTATCCACTACCTATAACCACATAGCTAGATTCATTACCGGACTACCCTACCGCACCCATCACTGCCTAAATCTAAAAACACTGGGATGGCTAGAATTGCCCAACATCCTCAAATTTAACCAACTTACAGAGGCATTCAAAATCATAAAACACCCTGAAAAAACTCCCTCACTGAACAATATACTTACCCCCTACTCTAATCTAACATCCCTAAGGTCATCCAAAAGTATTCAAGTATTAACTATTAAATCTACTAACTCGGTGGTGATGCACTGTACGCCAATTCCATTGGCAAAACTGGAATGCTCTCCCAACAACCTTAGACTTATACCCACTCTCCACCAATTCAAAATACAACTTTGAACTCTATTAAAATCTCAATGGCTATGTCCATGCTCTAATCCAGACTAATAGCTCAGGCTCCCAACTCAACCCGGCCTACATAGGCCTCCATCCAGCCCTTAACTTAAGGGTCCACTATTAAGCCCTAATTACTCATCTTTACTAACTTATATCACTAATTGAATTTTTCTTTTTACCTACTGTTATATTTTTGTATTTTTAATGTTGCCTGTCTCAATTTCCTAGCTTATGTCACTATATTTTTATATTTTATATTTTTTATGTACCTCTGTGCTTTGGAGCTTTTCTCCCCGGGTCTCCACTGAAAATGGATATGTATCCAGTTGGACTAACCCGGTCAACAAATGTAAAATAAAATAAAATAAAATAAATAAATAAATAAATATTACCATGATGCACTAACACATAAAATAAGTTGTGCCTTGTTAAGGACACAACAGAATGGTTAACACAATGCCATAAACATATCAAGATTACAACTCATAATACTTTTTTTTTATTTATCCAAATCTTTTGGGTTTCTAACACTATGACAAGAATGGACCCCATTCCTAAGTCAAAGTACAATTAAAGTTCATGAAATTAGCATTGTTTCCCTCTTTGATATCAGCCAAAAGTGCTCTTTGCAGCACCCGCGATGTACCCAGTAATGACTTCTGTAATTCGTACAGTTACGTGTATTATTAGCATATCTAAATATGATTTTAGACTCTTTTTTTTATAAGACCCCTTGCTGCTACTACTATTGGAACTATCTGGGTATCTTTATTCCACATTGCTCTAGTTTCTGCTTGCAAATCCTGATATTTTATGGCTTTGTGTCTCTCTGTACGCAGGACACTGTATTCACTGGGTGTGGCGATTTCAATGATCAATGCTACTTTTGTCTTCTTTTCTTGGACCACTATATCTGGTTTTCTAGCATCTATCTTTTGAATTGTTGGCAAAGGATGATCCCATGTGATGTAGACCATCATTTTCTATGCTTTGTGGCTTGTGTTTCCAGTGTTTTTCAGCCACTTCAATACCACCTCCTAAACAATTGCCTCCCTCTGAATCTAATGTTACATTAATACCTTAAATGTATATAATGTAAATACTGTATATAGTCCTCAATCTTCTCCCCTCTAACTGGGAATGATATTCTTTACTAACTACCTATATTAGCTGACACTGTTTAACCATGACAATCACAGCTGCCATGCTTGAACTCCACTTTTACTACTGTTAAACTATCTCTCTATGAATACTCCAGAAACTCTAATGTATGCTCAACTAACAGTGTACTTTCCACCTTTATTTCTCCCAATTCTTCTAAACATATATTTACTACAAACCTTCAAATATTAGTCTTCAACTATTTACAGTTTATCTACAATTGTGAACTCTTATAACTAAGTAAACATTATCTTTTGCCTCTCTCAACTCAAATGTTGTACAATTGGTTCTCCAATCAACTATGTAAATATGTTAAGAATTTTTTTCCATTTTGCATTTGTACTTTATCACATTATTTTGTATAATTTTATTTTTGTTTACTTATATGTAATATGGAGCTTTTCTCCCCGGGCCTCCACTGAAAACAGGTTCCCTGCGCCCAGTGGACCTCCCCGGTAATCAAACTGGAAATAAATAAATAAATGTTTGCACAATCCCCAGTGCAACAGTCTCATCACATTGTTATGCCTTTCAGTATACAGTTCTTCTGCCATTAGTAGGTCGCAACCAGCAACAAGGAGTGCAACTGTTTCCAATTCAGTTTTACAAAACCTACATTTGTCTGTTTCTCCCACGTGTTCAATGGATTTTGTAAACAAGCGTGTATGTAGCCCACTATCTTGGACCACCAGTATTAACCTTTCACCTCTTAGTTTGAATTCACCTCTCCTTAACCATTCTTGATCAACATGAGGTCTTCCAGAAGTTTTCTATACTTGCAACTATATTTATGCATTTTCCATATTTCTTGCCTTTTTATCTGGTCCTTCACCTTATATACTTTCTTTTGTTTTTTTGACACATTCAGTTGCTGCCTGATCTTTATCTACTTCTGGTTTGATTTCCATTCCTGTTTGATGCCGATATGCTTCTGCTGGACTAAGCAGTGAAGTCATTTTAGATTTATTCTCCTCCTGTTTCAAAACTTTCATTATGTTTGGGTCTTGTGACATCAGATGATATGTGTGGAGTCCCACAATTGCAGATCTATACATGTAATCAGTTTCAAGGAGGCCCATCCATCCTTCAGAATGGGGAATATATAATCTTGGTATGCAATAATTTTTATTGATCATTTGGTGAGCATGCAGCATCCTTCTTGTTTTAATATCTAATCTATCCAACACATTTTGGAGCCAATCAATCACTCCAAAACTGTAAGTTAGGACAGGAAGAGCAAATTGGTTTATAGCCTGGATTTTGTTCCTAGATGTCAATGCTGTTTTCAAGATTAATTTAAGACTTCTGAAGTATTCCTTACTAAGTTTTGTTCACATTTGTTCATGTTTTTTTGCTGATCCTTCATTAATTCCCAAATATTTATACACTCCCTCTTGCTCAAGTTCTTTTATATCACATTCTTGTCCCAGACTGATGTTTCCCTGGTGCAGCAGGTTTCCTGCTTTAAAGGTTGCTTTTGCAGATTTATTAAGACCAAATGACATTCTTATAGCATCTGAAAAAGTTTTGACAACTTGCAGTTGTGCCTTCAGTTCCTCATCTGATGAGCTATACAGTTTCAAACAGTCAACAAAGAGAAGATGAGAAATCTTTACACTTTGTAGTTTTCTAGGAGCCAAATTATAGCCATGACCTAAGCTGTTAGGTAGACAGCTTAATGGGTTAATGGCAAGGCAGAATAGCAACGGTGACAGAGTCACCCGGGAATATCCCCCTTTAAATTTTTATCCCTGGGATAATAATTTGTCCTTTATCATGGCTTAATTGCAAAGTGCACGAAAAATACAAGAAGCACCTTCCAACCACCAAAAAAACTCACTTAACAAGAAACATCATGGATGACATAACCATGAGGAAAAAACGCTGACAGAGATGATGTTAACTTTTTTAACTGTTTATTGCACATTCTGGTACCTCGGCCATTTGCCTTCAATGGAACAACTTTCTACCAAAAAATCACCTCCTTATATACCAAAAATACAATCAATTATCAAAACAATTAATCAATCAATTAAATAATTAAATAATTCATAATCTTTGCCAACTGATTCTCTTAAAGTACAGTCACACAGTGCATAAATATATACAACTAAAAGGGAAAATCTTTTTTGATGACATTATACATCCATCAAATACCATGCAAGTAAAATATGTGATATAAACAAATAATTCATATGTGCACAAAATCGTTTGCATGAAAAATAATTTATATGAAAAATTACTATAAACTTTCCAGACATGTGCACTTATAAAAATCTAAAATAAAAATGTTTTATATAATCTAATTTATTGTTCATATTCCATTAATCTTGCTGCTTAAATTATTCATTTTAATCACAATTTGTAATTATGAATTTCATCCTACTCCTAATTTTTACAAAGTCATATTACTATCTAAATTAATTCCTCCAGGATGTAATGTATGATAATTAATTATCATTCTGTATTTACGTTTATTTAATTCCCTTTTAAAGTTGCATATGGATACTTTAGGTCATGCCAATATGCTGAAAACAAATCCCATTTGCCCATTGTGCATGGATATAAAATGATTAGCTACAGGGCTTTCCATATTCTTCCTTCTGATATCTCCAATGTGTTCTAAAATGTGAACCTTCACCTTCCTGGCAGTCTGTCCTGTATACCATTGTGCATTCAAACAGTTACATCCAAATATTACATGTGGTTAATCTATCTAGTGTGTGCTTAACTACTGACATGCAAAATGTATTACTGAAAGGGGCAAGTTTGTACCCACAAGGATTCTTGCATTAGCGGATGTTATCACAGATGTTAAGAGGGCTGTTCGCAAATTGAATTTGAAAGTATTTTTTCATGAACGGGAGAAAGAATCTGTTCAGGATGCATTTGATATTTCTGAAAATGATGATTTATTAAATTTAAGCATATATGATCATTATTTTGATACACTGCTTTTAGAGGACAATTGTGAACATGATAAACCTTATCGTGGGGAACTCTGTCAGCATTTTTTCCTCATGGTTATGTCAGTGTAGGGTGTATTTTATACATTTTTAAGCACTCTTTTTATCCGTGAATGTGGGATACTATCAAATGCTTTTTTGTAGTTAATCCATGCCATTCTTAGATTCTTCCCCTTTTTACAGTTCTCCACTATGTCTTTATTTAACAACAAATGATCCTTTGTTCCATATGACTTTCTTTTATTGCCCTTTTGTTCTACTGCCATAATTGAGTTTTCTTCTAAATGAGTACAAACACTGTCGGCATCAGTTCCTGTGTAAAGTTTATACATTGTCAGAAGACAAGTTATTGGTCTATAATTTTTGGGATAGCTTGCAGGTTCACTCTTAAGTAAAAGCATTATTTTACGTGTTGTTAGCCAGGTTAGTGTCTGTTCAGGGTGCGCATATATATAGTTCTTATTCATGGATAAATCTTCGTGCAAAGATGTTAATACTTTTAACCAAAAGTTAGGTACTTCACCTGGTCCTGGGTTTTTCCAATTAGAGGTTTTTCTTAACTTTGTTTCAATCTCTCTGGCTGTTACTTCATCCAATTTCATATCCTATACCTTTAAACTTTTTATTCTTTCTTTTACTTCTTTTATCCATTTATCATCTTTGTTATGTTCCACTGGATCTTCATAGATACTTCTCCAAAATGCATCTATTTCTTCTTTTTTTTGGCAGTCTTTCAATTCCTTTTACCTTGTTTCCCAATTCTCTATAAAAAGTTTTTGAGTCATCAATAAATTGCTTATTTTGTACTTTTCCTTTATATTTATCTACATATCTTCTAAGTTTTTCTGCCTGTGCTGAATTTTTTAGTTTATTTGCGATAGTGCATGATAGAGCCTCGTCTTTTCTAATATTGTGAATTGCTTTTATCACATCTATCTTTTTTAATATTTTTGTTTATCTATTCCCTCTTCTACAGTCTTCTGACAGTGACACTTCTTGTCTTAATTGCTTTATATTTTTCTCTATTCGATATTTCCATGATGGTATTCGATTTCTCCCCTTCCTTTCCCTCACTACCTTGTGTTCTTGTGGTAGAACTTTATCAGTTATTAGTTTAGCTGCACAGTAATATATCCCAGATCTATCCGGATCCCATGGATCTCTATGAACTTTCCTAATTACTGAGTTAATTTGTTTTATCAGACTTCTGACTTTGGGGGTTTATTGACCTTCTGCAATCTATTTCTTTCATTGATCTTAATATATCTATCTTTGTCCATTAAATCAAGCAACTCTTCTCCTAGTTCATTTTCGTCCAGATTGAGGGCACATCCTTTTTTTTCCATTGCCTGCGAGCATTCTATAGAAAGTTCTATAGCATCTTCCTGTGGCACCTTCTCTTCAATTTCATCCTGTGTCATCTGTTGTTCTGTCATATGGGAACTTACTGGCCTATCACGCCTCAACATTGACTGCATCAGAGTTTCCACAGTTTCCTGTTCCTTCCTTTGCTGTCTAGCTTCAAGGGAATGTTTATACTGGTTTCCTGTAGAAGACTTCAAGATATCTTGATATGGCACCTGACCAATTGCTTCCTGTTCCACTGGTTTCCCCTTAATTTGGATATCCATTGCTCTATCCTGTTGTTGTGCTTTCCGCATTAGATTTTCTACATTGAAACCTTCACTTTGCAGGTGCTCCATAACCTCAATTTCTATTTCTTTAACTTCTCCATTACTAATCTCCTTTTCTTAGTCTTCTTATTTTTTGTATTGTAGAGTTTTCCATATACAGATTTCTTTGCCTGTATTTCTCTTCAAATATCTTTGGTGCTGCTCTTTTTTATTAGTTAGTTTTGCTTTCTCCTTTGCATAAATATTACACCATATTAATTTATTTTCCTGTCCCATGTCCATATTTCTTCTTCAGATGTCTTCTGATCTTCCTGCTTTTCCTTGTTCGGGGGACTCACTCCATCATGCTGTGATGTAGTCTGTGTTAGATCTTCTACATTAAATCCTTCATTTCACAGGTATTCCATAACTTCAACTTCTATTTCTTTAACTTCTGCTTTACTAATCTTCTTTTCTACATTCCAGCTTTGTGATATTAATTTCTTTATTGTGAAAATTTCCATATCTGGATGCCTTTGCCTGTATTTCTCTTTGAATGTCTTTGGGGCTGCCTTCTCTATATTAATCAACTTGGCTTTCTCTTTTGCATAAATATTGCACCATATCAAATCTCTCTTTCTTTTGCATGTCCATACTTCTTTTTTATACTTTTCAAAAATATCTAGGTATTGTTGTTTACATTTTTGCACTTCCTCAGATGCTTTTTTTCCAAACAGATCAAAGTTTTTTGATCTACATACTATTTTTTTCAAAAATCTGTTGTATTAATGAATAAAATTTTTCATTTGAAGCTTCTGACAGTTTTTCCTGTGAAAGTATTTTCCTTTCCTCTAATTTATCTCTTAATCTCTTTGTATATCCTCTATCTGGAAATTCTGGGCTTCTTGCATAATAGTAACAATACATAACTTATTTATTATCCTCAACAGTCCACTCTATTGTCTTTATGGCTTTTCTTTGGCCTATCAGTTTTTGTGATTTTTGTGGACTTCTAATTCCTTCTACGACGGGGGGAGGGTCATCCTCCCCCTGGGCTTGGCCTGGCCCCATTGTAGGAATGTTTCCGTATTTTGGGGATTCTACACTATCATTTTTTCCAGTCCTGCCACCAGTGCGCCTACCAGGATTGGACACTTTTTATCCTGGATCTTGTGCACACAGCTATCTTTTTCATTTTTGACATTTCTGTCCATGCTATATGCTACATAAATACAGTCTATATATCAGTGTTGCCTTGGTGACATTTTACAAAAAACGGTCCACCTTGTGACAGTACTCACCAAGACTTGAGGATGAATTCAATTTCAGCAATACTACTCTCCTTTGCATGATGACTTTTCATCTCTCCATTAGGACCCCAATTGCTGACTTTTCATCTCTCCATTAGGACTCCTCGCTGTATAATCATTGAGATGTTGTTTTATGGGTGCACAGTAATAAGGGTGGCTTTAGTGGATTGCCCAGGTTGTGTAAACCATAGGCCAAATTATTAGCTAGGCTTATAAGGGCCTCTGGGCCAATAGCCTAGTATCATCCTATGAACTTATGAACCTATAACCTATTCAAATAGCAATATAATTGTAGTGGAAATGGAATTTTATTTATCTTCCAGAAGACTCAAATTCCACTTGTGGAAATAGAATTTTATGGATCTTCCAGGGAATTAATAAACACATTATGCAAATGCATAAATGCCTATGTTTAGTATGTATCCTATCATCACTGAGTTTCATTGCACTGATGACAGACAGCATACAAGTGACTTCTTCTTTGAAATGCACACTAGCATAACTATGCACATCAGTGCTGCAGACTGAATTGTGTGGTACATTGACCCACAGCAATTCATAAAACTATTCAATTCACTCACGATGATAGTGAAACTAGGCGCAATACCATAATACTGTAATGAGAGGATATGGTGCTGCATGAGATCTCACTGGTGAAATCTCCCCTCAGCATCACTGCAGAGACAATGTAGTTGTGGCAGCAGGTTTGCCTGCACCATATGGACCTCTGTTGTTGTTGTTGCTGTTGTAATGTCTTCTCCTACATGCAAAAAGAGTATTTTGTGATTTATTTTTTTCTGCATTGATGTTGCTTCTTAGCTCTGTAAGCTGAGCAACACATCATCAGAGAAGGCAGATAGCTGTGGTCACAACTACCATACCATCCACTGGTACATGCTTCTACCCCATTAAGTTACCCCACTGGGACTGACCATGCACAGTTGATGTAGTGGTTGTGAATCATGTATAACTACAGGGTGGGTGGCTGTACTTGTGTGTGTACTCAGTACACAGAGCACTTTGAATACACAATGGTATAAAACTGCATATGAGGTCCTACCCACTGTGTTTCCTCCTTTATGAATCACACAGGACTTTGATATGCATTTCTACCATGTGCCACCCTCTTCCATGGGACCCTATGTTCATGAATATTGTCTTTAATTTTTAATTCCTTGTTCATGTCAAACTGCCTTATTTTCAACAGTTAGCTCATAATGCCCTGGGGCTACTGAGGTGTAGCATGTAGTGACAAAAAATAGAAAATAATCTTTTTCAGCTTTGTACCTTTTAATTACAAAGTGTCTTTAAATCTGGAGAAATAGGAGGGGGTAGAAATTACTTAAATAGCCAAACATGGCTATAGAGCTAAGCAAAAAGAAATGCTGTTGAAGAAGTAAGAAACATGCCATGTGGAGCTTATACAACTAGTACCGAAATAACAGAACTTTATTGTGTTTTCTAAATAAAGTAAAAATAACTTAGCAATTTGTTTTAAGGATAAAAATAAATTAGATAAGTAGTAATACATCAAATTATGAAACATTTATGAGTCTGTAAGAGTAATGTGTAATCCAGTGACATAAACACCTGTATAAACAAGATTGATAGAATACAACATTCTCCAGGATGTCATTTTCAAAATACCTTGCATAATAAACATGTATGTAGTGTATAGTAGTTTCTTAGAGGGGCTAACCAGAGGCACTGACTATATTCTAGGATTCTGACCATTAGATGATACAATACAATGAGCAGGCAGTTATAGGCCATTCAGCTAAACTATACTGAAATAAATATTTTCCACAAAAGCATCCCTGAAGTGAGATGAATGACAAGTGAAAACATACTTATCTCCAAGACATGGTGATCATGGAGCTGACTGTAATAAACAGAGAACATTTGCAGTCCCCCATGCGCAGAGACTTGGGGCTTGGCCCCTACTGAAAAATGTATTGTGTCTTCCCCAGTACTTTTTTAACATAACAATACTTTGGGGGAAGAGGGTTTGTTATAAGTGTAATCCAGTGAATTATTAACAAATTCTCCTACACTTCATTTTCTATTAGACAGTATGTTAAGTGTCTAGTAAGTCTTTTGATGCAGAAATTGTGTTGGGAATGTGATTTTTTTCTTTGAAATCTGCAGGGTATGTGCCCACAACAGCTTTTACATGGATGTTTTATTATAATTTTGAGACCTATAATTGTGAGTTCCAGAATTACAAAAAAGAAAATGAGAACGTAAAAAACATCCACTGCTAACAGTTGCAGTTCTCATGTAGACATATGAATTTTTTTGCAGGAGAACAAACCCCTCCACCTCCAGTATTGGAAGGGTCCACAATCCTCTCTTCCTACTTACATATATCAAGTCTGACAGCATTATACCTTGGAGAAAAGGGAATACTTCTTGATGCCAAGATCTCAGACTTAGTATATGCAAGTCCCCATTTTTGCACAGTCAGTCTCCCTATTCTGGGGCTCACAAATTTCAGAATTTAAGGTTAAAACATGTTACAACTAAATTATACAAGAAAGAAGCCAACACAGGCCAAATATAAACTTTTTTATGTCAAAAGAACTAAAGTAATTACAAGCTTGTGGACATTATTGTATGCTTTATCAAATCTTCATGCATTATACAACAGTACTACAAAGGAATCTATTTACACACCTACACAAACACACACACACACACATATGCACATGTACACATATACACATGAATTGAAATAACATCACGACTGTTTAAACAAAAAAAAAATCTTAATTCGGTTAAATTCACTGTACCTAATACAGTTAATATCAGAATATTTAAAAGCTACAAAAAGAAGCACCTGTAATGCCCCAGTTAAACATAACATGGAAGCAGATCTTGTAATTAGTTATAATTTTCAATTCTTATAGTAAGTATATAAGAACAGATGTAGAGAAGACTGCTCATATGAACTGCTCTATCAGATATTTGATGCTATGAATTAAACTGAATTAATCAACATGATTTTGTTCCACCAATTCTGATGTATGAATTAACTTGTGTGTGTGTGTGTGTGTGTGTGTGTGTGTGTGTGTGTGTGTGTGTGTGTGTGTGTGTGTGTGTGTGTGTATCTCTCTCTCTCTATATACATATATATATATATATATATATATATATATATATATATATATGACACAGTTCACATTACTGGTGTACAGTGTATGAACAACACTGAAGTATAGTGTACAAAGGCTTGATAAGGTATATGGTATTGTCTGAAAGCTTGACAATATTATTTAATTTCATTTTGTAACAGTCAGTTTATATTTGGAATGAGTTGTTTCCTAGTTTATTATATTTAGTTATTATAACCTTATGAGTTTGGATCATTGCTGTAGGACGTTGTTGGGCATGTTTTCCTAAAGTTTGTACATGTTTTTTGGACACCTAACACTCACATTTTTTATTTACTTTTAACACCTAGTGAATGTGGTTTGAGTCTTTAAAAAAATGAAGTTATCACCTCACAGTTTTCCGGCACCATAAGTTGTTGTTGTTGTTGTGTCTTTCGGCTTTTCCTGGTTAGGGGTCGCCACAGCAGAACTCCGGTCCGCTAATGATTGGTAGTTGATTTTTACATGCCGAGTTACCAGCCCTGACGCACAACCTTCAACGAAGGTACGCCCATTCACGCATGTCTCCACGCAGAAGACGCTCTAGCTGAGAATTGAACCGGACAGTGTCTTAAGGTGAGGTGACAATGCTACCGCAGCACCACCACCGCGGCTTTTCCGTCACCATAAGTGTTACTAGAAAACTGTAAATGGCAGGCTATTCAGGATAAATTAATTTTTACATTAGTGGCATTCATTCAATTTGATGCTTTAAACTGGATTTTATAATCCAAAATAAAGGTAGTGAATATCAATTTTGTAATGTTGTATAAACAGCTTGTGATATCTCAGTAACCATTCAAGCAACTTACATACTGCCAGCAGGATTTTATTCATACAACCATGAGATTTCATATGAGGCTATGCAGTTCTGTCTGTGTTACCTGAATGTTGAGATATTCAGAGAAATATGAAAATTATTACAATATAAATAAACAGTATACAAGTAATATTCAATATATCTTTAGCTGCATTAGACAGCGGTCAAATATCAATACAGTTGAGTTTGCCATCACGTATGCTTTAAGATGTAATTTTATACTTTCCATGTAGCATGGTTTTGGAATTATTAATGCAAATATGAACAAGCAATATCTGACACCTAGAGGCATCAGTAGGAGTTAACTGCAGAAACGCCTAAACGCGCACTCTGCTACAATGAGTTTTAAGAAACATCTGCATGCCTCCTTTTTCACTTCTACGTGTCTCCACCCTGCCTTTGTTTTTAGGATATTCTACTTCTAGTTATTTGCATTTCACAGTAAACTGTCTCAGGTCTCTCTGTTCATTTTATCATGTTCAGCCTGTGAGAACTTTGTTCATTTCCCTTGCCTGGGTATAGTAAAAATCCTCTTCATTACTACTTTTACCCCTTTTCAAGCAGTGTCTTCTCGCTAAACAAAATATATAAAACTCAAATATTTAATGCAAGGCATTTTTAGACTTGTTTATTCCCTTATGGAGCACTATAGGACCTCACTGTGGAGTCTAGTTGCAACATCTGATAAATGCTGTTTCCCAGATGGACACCACGGAAGAGACAGTTCATCTTCATGGCTCTTTCACAAATAAATTTTTTTTTGAAGTATGTTAAAGGGAGACTTTCTGAGACTTTCCTTAGTTTAATGAAATAGTGCTTGTTACTCATCAAAATACATGTAAATTTTACAAAATCCTTAATTCACACAAACTACTGCATTAACATAGCTAAAAAGTAAATGTGAACTAACTAGAAATGTGAATTGATTCCTCCACATGCTTGGAACCTGATTGCTGTAACCTAAAAGAAAAGAATATCTCTGATATGTCTTCTAATATAAAAGGTATATATAACTAACAAAGCAGAAATGCCTTCAGAAATTGATTTGATAGCAGCACAAATCATCAATACTAAGTTATCTATGCTGTTATCACCAGAAAAGGAGATATCTATTAAGAAACATAAACCAGTTCAGAAGGAAGAAAGAAAAATCTTGGCTTTAAAACCTAGATCCAACCAAATGTTGCCACTGATGAACTCAAGGTAGGCTTACCACCATCACATAGTGTTTATGACAAGATTTCTAATCAGTTATCCCATAGAAATCTGACTCTGAAATTTCTAAGCATATAGACAACTCAGAAGAATAGATTTTACTCTTTGAGGATAAGGTAGAACCACACTATCAAGTTTTGCATTCAACTGATATCCAGAAAATTAATGAAAAAATATTCAACCTGGAATTTCATAGCAGAAGAAATAATATCCTTTTAAGGCATCTACATGAGAAATAGATCAACCAGTCCTACTAAATATGCTAAAAATTATATTTATCTGTATATTAAAATGAGCCAGATGTGGCAAAATATATAATAATTGAAACAGCCCACAACAGAGCCAAAACATTAACTTGATGATCTCCCAATATCAGTTTATGTTAAATAACAAAATGTTCAACACATTCAACTGATTCAGTCAGTAGCCAGAAAAATAATAGCCTTCAGCTGAAATGGCTGTAGGTTAAGAATCATTTAAGACTTACTATGGCCTATCCAGTTATCCATGCAAAAACTTCTTCCATTCTGCTCTTTCCTCATTAAAAAGGGATCAAATTCCAAATGGCATACACCACTAGACTATCTTTTTTATACAACAATAATAGATATAAAATATCCTGTTAATGATGTTAAATCAACCTTTAATAAGCTGTTTGCTTTTACTCCAGACTATCAGTTAAAGACCTATGATTGCATTTAATTGTAAACCACGTATGTAGAGTTGAACTGATGCCTGCTTGATGCTTTGCTTTTATCTATGTTCATTAAAAAATAAGGTACTTTTAGATTGTTATAAATTGATCTGATAGCTTAAAGGTTTTCTTTTTTGTCCCATGGAGGTTACCATAGAAATGAGCAGGCCTTCCTATTTTGGATGATTTCAATTCCATCTGTTAAAATGCGCAGTTGCACAACGTAACTGAACAGATTTCAGCATAACTGTAGTTTTTATGTTACAACTCTGGGAAGATTCTCAATCAGATCATATTAGTTTAAAGGATTATCATAACTTGCAAATTTTTGTAATTATTCAAATTTTGTATGCTATTTGATGCTCTAACAGTGATAATAGTTCACTGATCTGACTTAAGAATAAGGAAGATTCAATGTAAAAGTCTTCAGCCATACAATTTGACCCTTCTATATTTATAATCCTGGAAGCTTGATCAGCATCTATTTTTCATGAAAATATGCTGATATGTTAAATGCATGAATGTTTCTAAAACTATTTCAAATAAGTTTTTTTTATTGTTTCCTATTTGGTATACATACACATAAGACTATGCATAATGTGTTTGTTCAATTATATAAAACAGTATATATATATATATATATATATATATATATATATATATATATATATATATATATATCCTTTATGTATGAAACTCTAAGTAATTTGCTGAATGTTAAGAAGTGATGCTTTCCTTCTTATCCTTTTATCTGCTACTTTCTCTGGAGATTGATGAGATGAATAAGATGTTCTATAGGTTTAGATACTGGCTAAAATTGATAGAACTAATGATTTCTAAGTTAGTAATCAATAAGAACAACATTCTGGGTTATTACCTGTGAATATTTATCTATGTAATTTTTATCATTTGTTTGGGGAGTTAGGTGACACTCCCTGAAGTATTGTTAGGGGAGTTTATAATAAGACAGGTTGCCTCTCATATAATTAAAACTAAAATAATATAAAATAGATTTTTTAAATGGAATAGAATTATTTAAAAATATTTTCAAGAATCCATTTGTTCTAAAACTTTCTCTAACTGTGCTTCTCATTACCTCTATTTTAGTGCTACTGCATTATTTTTTACTTTTATCAATTATGTCACTATTTTTAAATGAGTTGGATTATTGACTCATGGAACAGCAAGGGTTTGCAAACTTCCAACAGAAGGAAATGATTTCTTCACATTTATTTTATAAATTCTAATCAGGAAACACACTTATAAAACAACAAATGGGGTAACATAAACAAAAGGTTACTGTCTGACAAAGTATAAGTGTTTTAAACAGCAAAAGTGCTGGAGTTAAAATATTCGTTAAGATCTCATTTCAAGGCAAAATTTTAGATACTAAAGGTGACCAGGGGGCATTGTGTTGTTTAGCTAACAAATGTAACAATTTAGATAAAACTTTAACCAAACTACCATGGCAAGGCTTCGGACACACTAGTATTTTTTAGCACTTTCATTCTTTAATTACAGATCCAAGAACTTTTTCTGAAGAACTTCTTGTATTTGTAATTAAAGAACGAAAGCACTAAAAATATCTGGAACCTTGCCCTGGTAGTTTGGTTTTAGTATTTTCAGTTTGTGTCTTTTTTCGTCACCGCATTTTTTATAAGTTAGATAAAACATTATTACTCTTTAACCTGTATGTCCTCTGTCTGGCCCAACCAGACTTCTTTTCTCAGGCCTTTAACTTATTAAAAAATACAAAAAACATTATATATTATTGGCAAAATTTGGAATACTCTTTCAGATCCTATTAAGGATATATTGCATAAATCTAAGTTAGATAACTATAATATTTCAATGGTGATCCCTGACCTCTGAACTAAGTACACACTATTTGTTAATACATATAAGAAATGTATATTTTTCTCACATGGTGACAAAACTTAGAACTGATTTTTTTCTTGTATCAAACATTTTGGGCTGTCATTGGAGTAATTATTGAGCCTTGAGTTTTCTCAGATCCTCGATAGCATCCTTAAATCTTAACTGGAACCTTCCCACACTTAATATGAATTTTTATTTAAATTGAACCCTTAAGTGTGAAAGTAGCTGACTCCAAGTCAGACTGTCGACCAGTCACGAGTGGAGTCCCACAGAGTTTGGTCCTGGGTCCTCTCCTGTTTGGTATCTACTTCTCTGAAGTCCAGGCCAACACAAAGGGACTCTAGCTGACAAAGTTTGCAGACGATGGCAAGAGTGGAGCTATTATTAACTCACCAAGTGATGTTGACATCCTACAGAAAGGTCACAATGAGACCAATGACTGGTGTCAGAACCATGGCCTTAAGCTCAATGCCAAAAAATGTGTTGTCATCCCCCTTGGGAAAAACCTGGTTCCCTTGAATTACGACTTCGATGGTAGTCTACTGAACACAAAAGGCGTTATGAGAGATCTTAGGAATACAGGTTGACAGCAACCTCTCTTTTGACCACCACATTGCTACTGTGGTCAGAAAGTCCTTCTATGTGGCACATCTCATTACTAAGGGTTTTGCATCCAGGAAGAAAGAGGTCATTGTCTCCCTCTACTCTTCCCTCATTAGGCCAGTCATCGAGTACAATGCCCCATTTTGCATGTACCTCACTAGACACCTGCAACAACTGAAGAGGCCACAAAAGTACCTCACAAAGAGGATCCTAGGCTTTAAATACTTGTCCTATATGGACAGACTCAAAAAACTCCAACTATTCTCTGTCTCATATCGCCTACTTAGAGGCGATCTCTGGCCCAGCTCTGTTAGAAATGTTACATCTAAAGAAATCCCAATCCCTCTGCACCACACACTCCAGAGACCTCAACCTCATTACCACAATAAACAGACCATGCTGGAGGGACAGGTTCATAACCCAGAGATTGCCTATGCTATAGAACAGACTTCCCATACATGTCAATCGGAGCACCTCACTGGCCCTCTTCAAGAGAAATCTTGATGAGTGGATGGAAAATAGAAAATTCACCCCAGGGATCACTCCAGTGGCTCTACTCGACAGAGGCACTAGGAACTAAGGTCAGGTGGCATGATGCCAGGGTAATTCTATGGGCTAGGCTTGTAAAGGCTCCAGAGCCATTAGCCTAGTACACATCTATGAACCTAAAAACCAATACTGGAATAATCACAATTAATTAAAGTCTCCAATACAACTTGTGTTTTAACATTGGGACTATATGTCTCTAAAGCTTCTGACAGAGTTATTATGCCCTATTTATTAAAAGTCCTGAACAAGTTTGTCTTTCAAAACTCCTTCATTCTATTAGGTCATTATATAAGAATTCCTCCACACATTTATTAATTAACAAAACAACTTCAAATCCCATTGGGTTGAACAACTATCTCAGGCAAGGATGCCCCTTATTACCCTCCTTGTTCAATCTTTGTATATAACCCCTACTTTTATTTTCACTTTAAAAAAACTCACTATATTATCCCCACTGTCTTAAAACTAATATCCTAATCACCACCTTTGCAGATGATTTAAATAGTTATCTCTCACATCCAAATTCTAATATATCTAAAGCTATCCAAGCAATTACTATATTCTCACAAATCTCTAGTTATAATATTAACCTTCATAAAATGGCCCTTGAATCGGAATGGTAATCTTACTTCCGTATCTGACCTTCAAGCTATTGCTGTTAAGTCAACATTTTTTCTTCAAGATTTTTTTATTGAATGTCAAAGTAAGTTAGAAAAATAAATGTTATAATTTCAGTTTGTAATAAATATTAAATTAAATACCTATCTACATTATGTACATAAATGCATATTATTATTATTATTATTATTATTATTATTATTATTATTATTATTAATTAATTAATTAATTAAAACATCTCAAATGAAGGCAAGTACTAGAATTCATTGTGATTTACTATTTCAAGTTAGCCATTTGACTAATTCATAGTTTCCATCAGTTGTAAAATTTTGGCCCATGTATTGGAAACAATCTTCGAAGACCTTTGGTTTTTAATTTCAAATTATTTAGAAGATACAATATTAAGTAAAGAGATGAAGTCTTCAAATTTTGAGAGATTGAAGATTTCCATTTTTCAGGATGGTCATTCTGGCCACTGCTAAGATAGTCCATAAAAAGGTAGTATTGATCTTTCTTCAATAAACGTGGAATTGGAGAATTAAAAAAAATAAATCATTAGAGAGTAAAATGTATCTGCCAATATATTTTGAAGAAAGTATCAATTTTATCCCACTACAATGATAAACTTGAACAGTTGTATAGAAAGTGTCTCCAATTAGCTTTACATTTTTCATTATACCTCCAGTTAAGTCAACTTTAAATATTTAGGAGTAAATTTCAATCATGCTAATAAATACATAAGACAATGTAATATAATTAAACTGAGGACTTCTGCTAAATCTAAATACTTCTAAAGCTGATTTAGACATATGGAATAATGTATCATTTTTATGACTTCCTAAAGTCACTATAATTACAATGAAGATTTTTTCCTAAAATTCTTTTCTGTTTAAATGTGTCATTCTATATTATCCAGAGAATTTATAAAAACCCATATTTCTCTGCAGCTGAATGTCACTTCAGCCATGTGTGCCCAACCAAATATACCACAGTAAAATACCTCGCTGCCTAGGTGCCTGAAACCCAAAAAAATATTCATTTTAATTTCAGAGCAAATCATTGCCTCATATCTGGATTAAATATAGGCAAATTAGTTAAAATATAAAGGCAGTTGCAATTTTCAAGTGTTATCTTGTTTAAGTAAGCAAAAACTTAAGAGTCATACTTACAAGATAGCTAGAGTGCTTGTTTGGCTTGCTAATTATTCTCTGCATGACTGTTGTTGATCTCTGTTTACATTTGACTTTGAATTGAAGTTGTTTGTTTGTTTGTTTTTTTTGTTTTGTTTTGTTTTTTGTTTTTTTTTAAGGTTTGGTTACTTCTATTTTTATCCTTTTCTTATATTGCATTTTTTAAGTTTTTTTTTTTTTTTGCTCTTTTTGAGTTTTAAGAGGTCCTGGCTAGGTTCAGTTAGAAAAATTAGAAAATAATTCCTTTGCAGACAGTGAATAACATTCAGCTAATTAGTGGGAGGAGATGAAATATAGCATTCCTCATTTAACTAACAAGATTTGAAGGCATCTTTATTTAGTTGGAGTGTTTGTTTGCTTGCTTGCTGTTTGCTGCCTGACTATTGCTGAGCTCTGTCTGCATTTGATTTTTCCCACCCACATGCCCAAGTGTTGTTGTACTTTTAAACTTGGTGGTTTTTGAGTTGCCCACCCCTACTATAAATCTGATTTTGGATACTCTTCCTTGTCCCATCTCATCAGCTCATTCTACTGAGAATGGAGACATCAGCTGGGGAGGCTCACCCCCTTAGTCTCTTAAACTTGAATTATTTTCTGTTTCCTCCCTTCCCACTTACTTAAAAATGCACTTTAATCAGCTGACTTTACTGTATCTGTGCTTCTTCCTACTTTATTACTTTATTTTGCTTTTTTGCTGCTTGATCTTAAGTGTTTAGTTGTATTTATTCTGCTGCATTTATTACTGCCTGATTACATTGTAACTGGTATTCTAAGCCTCTTAGTTTTGATTTAAGCACTTGAGCTTCAAACTAGTTATCTTACATAAGGAAGATTTGCAGTATACACTCTTGTGGCAGGAGAGGTAGCTTACATCCTTCTAAGTTGGAAATTACTGATTGAAGGCTCATTGTATCTGCTATTCTAAAAGTGTCTTATTTCTGATTTAATGACTTGGGCTTCAGGCCAGTTATATTACATTAAGAAGATTTGAGGTCTACTCTCTTGTGGGAGGAGAGGGTAGCCTCCACACTTCTGAGCTGGGAATTCCTGGCAAAGGCTTTTAGTGGCTGTTATTCTTAGTGTCTTTGTTCTGATTTAAGCCCTTGGGCTCCAAATCAGTTATTTTACATTAGGAAGGTTTGTGGTCTAATGACCCTAGTCCTAAGCAGCCTTCTACCTTCACCATGGATGATGCCACAATATAAACAAAATATGATTGACTTCAACAAATGGCTTAGCTTCTAGCGTCAGTCCAGGGGGACCCAGTATCTGTCAGCCTGGGAAGACATGGTCAACACACTGCTTTGCCAGAGATGGTCTTCACCTGTCTCCTCTAAGCCTTTGAATATTGGCAAAGATGTTTGTCTGCCCCATAGTGCTTTTATTAGGCAATACCAAAACAACAAATCTTCCAACAGACAAACTCAAGGTTAAAGGATAATAGGATCATAGGAGATTACTAGGCTAATGGCTCTGGGGCCCTTACAAGCCTAGCTAAGAGTTTATCCCCAAAAAAGATACATCAGTCAGCATCTGTCATCCCTGTCAATGAGAGCACAAGTGGAACCCCTGGGACAAATTTGTGGTTGCCCATCCACTCATCAAGGTTGCACTTGAAGAGGGTCAGAGACATACTTTGTTTGATGTGTATGGGGGGTGTATTCCAGAGATGGGGCAGCCTCTGGGAGACAAACCTGTTTCTCCAGCAAGTTTTGTTAATGTCACATATTAGATTTAAGCCCTTTGATTAGGAACTACGTGTGGAGTTAGACTTACGGATATGGAGCATCTCTAGTAGAGAAGGGTCTGAGATTGCTTTGTAGGCAAGACACAGATCACCTCTGAGCAATCTATATGATACAGAGTAGAGTGATAGTGATTTGAGCCTATCCACATAGGACAAGTGTTGGAGGCCATGGATTCTCTTTAGTGAGGTATTAATGTGGCCTTTCCATTTGGTGCAGGTGTTTGGAGAGGTACATACCAAACAGGGTATTGTACTCAATTATTGGCCTAATGAGGGGGAGGAGTACAGAGAGGTTAATAACCTCCTTTTTTTTCATGCAATCCGAGATGAACCAAGTAAAAGGCTTTTCTGACCACTGCTGCTACATGATGGTCAAATGTGAGATTGTTGTCAACTTGTGTACCCAGGTCTCTCACCACAGGTTGTGTGCTTAGGGGGTTGCCGCTAATGTGATAATCAGTAGGGGCCGTGTTTTTGCTGAATGGTATGATAATACATTTTTTTGCATTTAACTTAAGGCCATGACTTTGGCACCAGTCATTTGTTGCTGCGAAACCCTCTTGAAGTATGTTAACATCATTTGGGGAGTCAATGACAGCTAAACAGGAAACTGTACTCCCTGGAAGCTCTCCTCACCTTGGAAGATGCTGCTGTCTGTGCAGTCACCAAGACTTGGTTCAAGGCCACAGAGAGCACCCCAGCTGTGCAAGGCTACAGTGCCTTCCACATGTTCAGACATCAAAACAAGTGTGAAAGAACCAAAGGTGGAGGTGTATCCATCTTCATTAAATCCAGATACACCTCAACACTGGTTAAACACTACAAGTCCCTTGAGCTACTCCAGATCCAAACAACTATAGGTAAAACACCCTACCACATCATTGCTAGCTACAGGTCCCCCACCATGAACCATGAGAAGCACACCGTCTACCTGGACTTACTAGAGTCACTCACTATACAGCCAAACAGTTCGGTCATTGGAGATTTCAACTATCCTTGTATCAAGTGTGTAACATATATGAGCACAAGCTTGATTACTCTTAGGTTCCTGGACTTTTTTAATACAAACACTCTGGAACACTTAGTCTGCACCCCAACAAAGGGCTTGAATGCTCTGGTCTTAGTACTCACCGATATGAGGGGGTCACTGCATTACACCCTGTGTTCTGCCCTCCCTAGTTAGGTCCGACCATAAATCTGTCTCATTTAAAGAAACAATCAGACCTGACACATCCACAGGAGCAATACAAATGAGAAATTTCTCCAAAACAAAATATAACCTACTAAGCAACGGTTTGAAAAGTTTCAAACCTCCTGCTAACACAGCCAACAATGACTCCTATGCAGCGGAGTACACAAGTGCCCTGTATAACCACTTAAATAACTGTATTGACTCTGCTGTACCTGACAGAATCAAAACCAAGTCTTCCTATAAAAACAAGCCACCCTGGCACACCTCGAGTATAAACAGGTTATATAACAAAAGGAAGAAACTGATATCCAAGAACAAAAGGGAAGTTAGTCAACAAAGAAAGAATACCCACCACAGCTTGAACAAGCAAATCAGATATCTGGGAAAGTCTTCTAAAGCTAGTTATGAGGCTAAATTAGCTTTCCTAGCTAAAGATAATCATATGATATTCTTTAGCTATGTCCAAAATCTAAAAGGGAATACCCAGCTATGTGCCGAACTCATAGTGGATGGTACCACTCACCCTAACCCTGAGGAAATTGCCAACCTGTTAGATGACAAATTTGGTGTGAAATTCACCTCTATGTCACCACCAGCCATACCCCAAAGCACACCTGACATCTGTCCTCTCCCCAGTACCTCCAATGAGCAGGTCATATCCGCACTCACCAAGGCCAAAAACATGGTATCTATGGGACCAGATAACATTTCAAGCTGCTTAATAAACAACCTAAAACATGACCTAGCATATCCACTTGGCACTCTCTTTAACTATAGCCTGAGCACTGTCTTTTTCCAGCAGAGTGGAGAACAGCAACTGTAATCTCTTTTCACAAAGGGGAAGTATAGACCCATAAGCCTAACCAGCCTTATCTGCAAGGCCATGAAAAGAATCATCATGGACCTTATCAACAAGGACATAGGCAACCTTCAAACTCTCGACCCTACCCAGTTTGGTTTCTTTAAGGGTAGATCATACTTACTAAACCTTATGGTCTTCATCAAGAATGTCTCCAAAGCCCTGGATGAAGGCAAAGTCCCCCACTCTGGTATCATCAAGATTAATCCATATATCACTAGAAGGGTAGCCAAGTGGCTCACCAACAGAACTCATACTGTCGAAGTTGGGGATTTCACCTCCACCAGTAGAACAGTTACCAGTGGGATACCACAAGGTTCTGTGCTGGGCCTTCTACTGTTTGGAATCTATTTCACAGAAGTCCAGGCAAAAGTAGATGGCCTGTGGCTTACCAAGTTTGCAGATGACTGCAAACTGGGAGCAATCACTGAGTCCCCTAAAGATATTAGCATATTACAGGAGGGGTTAACACAGACAAATGATTGGTGCCAAAGCCATGGTCTAAAACTAAATACAAAAAAATGCATCATTGTCCCCTTTGGCAAAGAGGTAGCCCCTGAAAATTACAATAGAGGCAGCACCCCCCTAAGCTAGAACCCAGCTGTGCGTGACTTGGGAACACAAGCTGATAGCAATCTAAACTTCAATCATCATGTGCCCACAGTAGTAAGGAAAGCCTTTTACATTGCACACCTCATAAGTAAGGGCATTGCATCCAAGACCAACGATGTTATAATGACTCTGTACTCCACCCTATTCAGAGTACTAATAGAGTACCACACTTCATTTTGCATGTACCTTACCAGACACCTGCAGCAGCTGGGAAGACCACAGAGGTTTCTGACCAAGAGAATTCAAGGACTCCAAAACATGACCTACAGTACATCAAAAGACTGAAAATCCTGTCGCTGTATTTTGTGTCCTACAGGCTGCTGAGAGATGACCCGTGTGTGGCCTACAGAGCAGTCTCTGACCCTGCCCTAATGGAAATGCTGCAAGCCCGCAAATCAAATGGGACAAAAGTCACTCACTCCAGAAATCTCAACCAAGCCTGTGATTTAAACAAAACATGCTGGAGAGACAGATATGTCTCCCAGAGACTGCCACTACTCTGGAACAAACTCCCAATTCATGTAAAGCAGAGCTCCACCATGACCTTATTTAAGCGCAACCTGAAGAACTGGATGGGAGACCATAAATTCACCCCCTAGAGTGGCACCTACATCCTTCATGGACAGGGGCAACTGGTGCTGATCATAGATTCGCTCTGCAAACAATTAAACCATCTAACAATGGTCAATTAGAGAACATGGCTATTACATGGTTAGGCTTGTAAAGGCCCTAGAGCCAATAGCCTAATAACCTCCAATGTGCCTAGGAACCTATTTTCCAGTCAATCTGACTCCAAACCTGCAGCTTAATAATAAAACGGACCTTTCCCATTTTCTTTTTTTAAGAAATGCTACTCTATGTGATATAATGTCTAAAATTCCTAAATCCATTGAACATCTTAGATTAGAACTATAGCTTCATAAAGGATATTTATTAATTCTGAACCAAATATGGAATCTTTTACTTGAAAATGTCATTACCTCTCTCAATTATCCTCATAAAATGGATCTCTATAACAAATTAATTAAAACATTTCAAGACAAAAAGTCATCTTCCAAGGCTTATAAACTAATAGTTAAAGTTAAACATGCCAACACGCATTATTTTTCATCATTATGGTAAAACATGATAATAAACTTGCCAAAAATTTTCATTCAGAAATAGTTATATCATCGTTAACTAATTATAAACTCATTCCTTTTATTTTTTCTACGTCCAATTCATGATACGAATACCTCTGATCATAACTTTGCTTGTCATGAGACTAATGCTGATCTTTTTCATATTCTATGGTAATGTCCTTACATACCTCAACTTTTTTTGGTCTTTAATTCAAAATGTATCAAAAATGGGATATTAGAAAGATTTATTGACATGGAATTTGTTTATATTACTTATTACTCCTTTTGGGCTATGCCAGTTGAACTTAATGGTTCTTATAATCATTTTTATTTTAATGAAAAAAATTATATCATCAAAAATTACTTTATTTCCGTTCAATCTCATGGCAAGAGTTTCAAAATGTATCCATAAACTATGGCAAAGCATGAAAGATTTTGATGAGTAATACTAAATCCAAACATCTTCCTAAAGAAGGTTGGATGAAGGTATTAAACCTATTATATTCATTTACATACTTATACATTTGTACTGCACATCTGACTTATTTAACATACATCATTAGTAAGCGACTTTATTTATTACATCATTTTCATTGGACGGCTATTTTAAATGCTATATAACTATACATTGTTCTTTAGTTACTCACAGAGATATCACATCTGCCATTTTCTCTTTCTATTAAGCCTTCGATTTTCTTTGAAGTTACCACTGTGCTGTACATGTTTTTAAATATTCCTTGTTGTAATGATGTTATTGTAGGGGGTCATTGTTATTAATATTGCTCTTACCTTTCTTTTACTAAATGTTATATTTTTTTTATCATTTTAATAAAAAGATTTATTATCCTGTTAGTATACAGCATTTATAGTTATATGATAAATGCTGACCTACGACATAGAAATCCAGAAATTGGATATAACAGAGTGAACAACGGCATAGTCAGGGAGTTCATTCCCACAATCTCCATTTCCTGACTTTGTGATTCTGAAGAAGTCACTTAACCAGAAAGTGCTCCTATGTTGAAAAGGGATACTTGTGTTCAGTGCACAGAAATGCAAGAATAGTAATCTGTTGCTCCTACATACAAATGGAGACTGTAATGGTCTGTAGCTTAATATAAACCCTGAGGTGTATTACAGAAATATCAGAAATATAATTAGCTAACAAAAAAACAGAGTGGGAAATAAATGAGTGCTCCCATGGCTGCTTCTATCCCACACTCTGCTGTCCCTTAGAAGTACTATTACATGTAATATCAAAATGGGTTATGCATATCATTGTACATGGATTTGTTTTTCCTTCTGGAGTTTCAATTCCAATGGTGATCTAGTCATGGAACTTCACTAAAGTGTACAACCTGGCACTTCAGTCCTTGATGAGGAAAAAAATCAGCAGCAGCTGTTTGGCTGAACATTAATTCTCCTCAGTAATGTGCCAAATGTATGGAACTAGTAGATTTATTTAAACCTTGTGTTATGGAAAATGCATGTAGGCCTCAAATTACCCACAAAGATGGGTACAGTCTGTTTATGCAGAGCAGATAGTCTAATTTATTTTTGGATTCTAGTTGATGCATCATTGTTTTAAGATCAACTGCCTATAATATATATTTCAGATTTTTATTTATAGTATTTGTTTACAGTATTTGTCAACCCGCAGTGGTGATGCTGCGGTAGCGTTGTCGCCTCACAGTAAGATGCTGTCTGGTTCGATTCTCAGCTAGAGCGTCTTCTGCATGGAGACATGCGTGAATGGGCGTACCTTCGTTGAAGGTTGTGCGTCAGGCCTGGCAAGCCGGTAAGTAAAAATCAACTGACAATCATTAGCGGACCGGAGTTCTGCTGTGGCGACCCCTAACCGGGAAAAAGCCGAAAGACGCAAACAAATTTACAGTATTTGTCAACCAAGAAAGCAGACTGGGTAACTAGAAGCCATTGTCTGATTCACTCTTCAAATGTACAAGTAATGAATGAGACAATAATGAACTCAAGAAATTTCTGTTATACCGTATTGCTTCCTGACAAAGAGTACACATTATACAGCATTTATAAAATCTTATGTACTTGGAATGGCTCAGAAGCCTGAGGTACTGTTGTTAGCACATTTATAAAATCTTATGTACTCGGAATGGCACAGAAGCTTGAGGTACTGTTGATAGGACATTTATAAAATCGTATGTACTTGGAATGGCTCAGAAGCCTGAGGTACTGTTGATAGGACATTTATAAAATCTTATGTACTCAGAATGGCACAGAAGCTTGAGGTACTGTTGTTAGCACATTTATAAAATCTTATGTACTCAGAATGGCACAGAAGCTTGAGGTACTGCTGTTACCACATTTATAAAATCTTATGTACTCAGAATGGCACAGAAGCCTGAGGTACTGTTGTTAGGACATTTATAAAATCTTATGTACTCAGAATGGCACAGAAGCCTGAGGTACTGTTGTTAGGACATTTGTAAAATATTATGTACTCAGAATGGCACAGAAGCCTGAGGTACTGTTGTTAGGACATTTATAAAATCTTATGTACTCAGAATGGCACAGAAGCCTGAGGTACTGTTGTTAGGACATTTATAAAATCTTATGTACTCAGAATGGCTCAGAAGTCTGAGGTGCTGCTGTTAGGACATTTATAAAATCTTATGTACTCGGAATGGCTCAGAAGCCTGAGGTACTGTAGTTAGGACATTTATAAAATCTTATGTACTCGGAATGCCTCAGAAGCCTGAGGTACTGTAGTTAGGACATTTATAAAATCTTATGTACTCGGAATAGCTCAGAAGCCTGAGGTACTGTAGTTAGGACATTTATAAAATCTTATGTACTCAGAATGGCACAGAAGCTTGAGGTACTGTTGTTAGGACATTTATAAAATCTTATGTACTCAGAATGGCACAGAAGCTTGAGGTACTGTTGTTAGGACATTTATAAAATCTTATGTACTCGGAATGGCTCAGAAGCCTGAGGTGCTGCTGTTAGGACATTTATAAAATCTTATGTACTCAGAATGGCACAGAAGCTTGAGGTACTGTTGTTAGGACATTTATAAAATCTTATGTACTCAGAATGGCACAGAAGCTTGAGGTACTGTTGTTAGCACATTTATAAAATCTTATGTACTTCGAATGGCTCAGAAGTCTGAGGTGCTGTTGTTAGGACATTTATAAAATCTTATGTATTCGGAATACCTCAGAAGCCTGAGGTACTGTTGTTAGGACATTTATAAAATCTTATGTACTCGGAATGCCTCAGAAGTCTGAGGTACTGTTGATAGGACATTTATAAAATCGTATGTACTCGGAATAGCTCAGAAGCCTGAGGTACTGTAGTTAGGACATTTATAAAATCGTATGTACTTGGAATGGCTCAGAAGCCTGAGGTACTGCTGTTAGGACATTTACAAAATCTTATGTACTCAGAATACCTCAGAAGCCTGAGGTACTGTAGATAGGACATTTATAAAATCGTATGTACTTGGAATGGCTCAGAAGCCTGTGGTACTGCTGTTAGGAGATTTATAAAATTGTATGCACTTGGAATGGCTCAGAAGCCTGAGGTACTGCTGTTAGGACATTTACAAAATCTTATGTATTCGGAATACCTCAGAAGCCTGAGGTACTGTTGTTAGGACATTTATAAAATCTTATGTACTCGGAATACCTCAGAGGCCTGTGGTACTGTTGTTAGGACATTTATAAAATCTTATGTACTCGGAATGCCTCAGAAGCCTGAGGTACTATTGTTAGGATATACTGTGACACCACTTCAACACAAAATCACAGTATCTCAGAACTTAGCAGTATTGTACTATTTGATTTCTTTTTTAGTTGTTGCAGAATATACTCACTAATTATGCAAATGAAGTGGACGTTAAAACATCTAAAATTTAGAAAATTAAATAATGGTGTAAGAGATATTATTAAACTTTTACTAAAGTGTTCCATTTCTCACTGATTATTAGGTGCCATGTTTCTCATACCATTATTACAGATGGAGTACTCATTATAACCATTTAAAAGACAGCAATATCAAAAATAAGCCTGGTATTCATAGTCAGTAGCGTAAATGAATTATGGAATTTGGGGACAAGTGCAGACAGGCGCAGCTAAGCTGCGATTCATGGAGGTCAGTTACACCAATTTATAGTGTCCCCGAATCTAGGTATGCAAATGAGCAAATAATGAGATGGTAAGGAGAAATTATGAAAATGTTCTTTTGTTAATTAAAGCTGTTTCATGGTCAGTTTTTCCTGCTTTCCAGCACTTGTCACAGATATTATTTATTATTTATTTATTTATTTACATTTGCTGACCGGGAGTGTCTGACTGGACGTAGGTCCATTTTCAGCGGAGGCCCGGGGAGAAAAGCTCCACAGTTAAAATAAACAGACAGTTGTTACATTAGATTACATAGCGATAAACAATTTAACATAGCAATTACTTACAACATATTTACAGATGAAGAACATAGTACATCAGTAGACAACTGGAATCTTTATCTGTGAAGTACATAACAGACATTAACAAATGTTACAATAAGAAGTTCCTGCTGTATAATAAGTACTAGGCTTATGAGCATCTGAGCTTGCTATAATCAAGGTATTTAGTGGAGTGGAAAGAAAGGTAGTGGTTGGATGGGGTGGGCGATATTAGAGTGGGAGTTGCAAGGGCATAGCCAGCATGTTTTTAGGTGCGCTTTTAGTAAAGTTTTAAAGTGGGTGCATGATGGTATGGAGGTAATTGTGGGTGGGAGGGAGTTCCATAATTTGGCTATGGTGCAAGAGAATAGTGCTTCACCAGCAGAGTTATTGGCTTTAGTGATCTGCAAGTGATTTTTGTTGCTGGATCTTAGTGGTCTGGTGGTGCGATAGGGTTGGAGTAGATTCTGGAGGGATGGGACATTTAGTGGATGGTTTACTAGTTTGTGGGCAAGTGAGAGTTGATACCACTGAAGGAGGTGAGGGAGTTCAAGCCAGCCCATTTCAGCAAGGGAGAGACAGTGGTGACTACGATAGGATGCCCCTGTGGCGAATTTAGCGATTTTGTTGTAGCAGGTGTCTAGCTTGTTTAGATCGCATTGCCTTAGGTTGGTATATATTGGAGAGGCATAAAGTAGGGTGGAGATATGGTATAAAAAGGGAAGACTTGCCAAAAGTAATGGAGTTGCAGTTGGTGAAAATGCTATCTCTTGTGCTGAGCTTTGCTATTTCTAGATCAGAGATGCTTGTGTTGGCCGAGCCAAAACTGCTTGTGCCCAGTGGCACTCACCCACCAAGAAGGCAGAAATAAAGGCAAAGGTTTATTCATTATAACTTTGATAATCAGAAAATCCTTGATAGGTTTAGAGTGGACAAGGACATTATAAGGGTCTTAGTGGACATGTTTGACCCCCATAGGGGCAGTGGAGGAATGCAAGGACTTTCTATTCTTGTGGATTCCAAAGCATGTATATCCCTAACTATACTTGCTATGGGGACCTTCCAGGGAGAGATTGGAAATTACACAGGTTTCTGCTATGAGCATACTGAAGGAGTTCCTGGATGCACTCTTGGCACATGTGGATCAGTACATCTATTTTTCAGTGTCACCTCAGAACCAGGCTGTGACTATGCATGCCTTTCATGGGATGGCACATTGAGGTACTCAGTGTAATAGATTGAACCCATATCACAATTAGGACCCCTCCTGGTCAAGGGGTGAGCAGTACCACAAAAAGGACTTCCATGCATGAAGGTGCATGAATAAACGTGTCTGCCCAGCATCGTGGCAGAGCACATGATTTCTATATTTGACACAATGGCTCACTTTACCACCTTCTCCTGCATGGTAGGATGATCACTGATCATCTTGTTGGTAAGTGGAAAGTTTGTTTTTTAAGTACGTACTTATTAATGTTAGAGGTAATTGCTGTATATTAATCTGTATTTTATTATTTTGTTTTCCCTCCCCTTCCTCTCATTCTTTTTCTATTTTTGTAAGGGGAAGCTGGATACCCACCGGAGCCATGGCTAGTAACACTGGTGAGAACACCATCTGGAGCTGCAGTGGAAAAATATAACACATCCCTGTCCCAAACCCTTATTGTGCTTGAGAGGGTGTTTGGCCTCCTGAAGAGCTATTTTAGGCACCTGGACGAGTCTGGGGCTACCTTTCAGCATGACCCAGCTACTGTGAGTAGGATATCCACTGCCTGTTGCATTCTATATAATATGATCATGCGCCAGTCTGGTGGTGAATTGACCCATGTTGTCACTGCAGCTCCCAGTTGTAGTCCCACTATAACTAAAGATAACCAGCCAGCAGCAGGCTAATGCAAGGCAAAGGTTAAGAGATGGCATCTAGTTCAGAACTAAGGACCAGGATATTCAGGCTAGTCTTTCCTTTGTTAAACAAAAAAAAAAACATGTAAAGCATAAATGATGTATGCAGTGATACCTGTGTTATGCTATGTAGTGCATGGTCTGTTGTCACTGTTCATCTGACATTCTCTATGATCTTAAAATATATACGCCGGGCTGCACGATGCCAGGGCACTTCTATGGGCTAGGCTTGTACAGGCTCCAGGGCAATTAGCCTAGTAAACACCTATGAACTTATGAACCTATTACTGGTTGTTTACCTGAGTGCTCACTGATTCATGTGCAGTGATACTGTAAGGCAGTAAACAAGTAAATAAGTAAACAGTTGCACATGTTGTATGTAATAACTGTTTTGTTCAATTATTTTAGTTTTCAATAGAAACTGGTATTATCAGCAGTGAAAATGAAATTTCATTTTCAATTTATCTATAAAGAATCATGTTGCAATGCACATCAGATTTGTTTCTTATTGTCATGTTAAATATTAATGAGGTCAGAATCTTTCTTCATTTGTCTAGTGATGAGGTATATATGTCATTAGCATTTGTACATAAGACTTCCCTCCTCCCCACAACACAATTGCATTTAAACACAAATGTACAATATTGCAGTTTCAGAATATAGAGATAGCTGGAAAGGGAATTACTTTGCTTATATGTTCACCCCAACCCAACCACCAACTAATCCTTAGTTTCGCTACACAGACATACTTATATAGATATGTTAAGTCACAGTAGCTTTAAATCAAAGGAGTCATACACAGCTCCTATTGATAGGGCTGGTGATTGCACCACAGATCTGGACGATGGGCTACCATGACAACTGTAAGGTGAGTTAGTGCAATCGTGTGATCTAGATGAAGGATGTGATCATCCTGTCAGTGACCTGACAGTGTTTCTTGACAGGGACCTTGACCTGGAAAGTGAGGTTTTCCTAGGTGTAAATGACTGTTGACATGCCTATGAGAAATGTGTTCTGATTGCTGTCTGTGAGTGCTGACATTACTGTCTTGAGAGCCAGTGTTTTTATCACACGATCTTCCCCCATGTGTCCAAACACTCCTGAGTCCCATTCCCCTGGTTAAACTGAGTCCAGCTTGATTCTGGTATGTCCAAGCTAGTGTACAAATGGAAGTTTCAACTGATGCCTGGTGTGCCACCATTCTATGCATCAGTGAAACCATGGCATTATCCCTTCTCTCTGCCAGTTCAAAGTACTGTTTGAAATCTTTACACATACCCTGTAGGACTCAAACCATTTCTAGCTGACTCTCTGTTGCACTGGTTTGAGCCCTAACTATGCCATGCCACAATTGCTGTCATCCTGCCAATGCTCTATGTGTTTCTTGAGGTATTTCAAAATAATTTCTATACCTAGCACCTCTCGGTAATGTTGTCATTGTGGGCAATGTGGCCTCAGACTGCCTGCCTTCATCCAGTTCTCCTCTGTGTGAAGACAATGGTGTAGAAGTGCATGTTTGCTCCTGCTGTACAAGCATGAGTGGAATGTCAGGCTGTGTTTGATTATGTGATGGACTTTCTGTACACTTACTAACATGGTGTGAGAGTGAGAGAGCCTGTCATTACACTAGGAGACTGCCTGCCACTTCCCTCAGGGCACCTTGTACATACAACTACATCATCATCATTGTCATCATCAGCAACACTCATTCTACTGCTGACTTCATCCATACTTAATGGTATGGTTGAACTGTTTGTTTATGATGCAGACTCATTACAACACATTAATAATACTGCAACAGCATACGGTAGGTATAGCATGTTTACAGTGGGGGGCATTTATAATGAAATCTGCGTTTATTTTCATTAGCTGCTGATGTACAAGGCTGCCCTAATAATAATGAATTGTGATGTGTTTAAATACAGCACTGTTTGTCAGCATTCAGTGTTAGACATTTTAAAGGTGTATTTTTTTAAACCAACCTCCAGGTGGAGATGAATGCAAATGTGGCTGCAGATTTTGTTTTGATGGAACAGTTTCCACACCACGTCTAATTATTCCAGTTGCACCATCTTCTGTATCATAGTCAACCACATGGATGAACCAAAGGAATTCATCATCTGGTGTTAATCTAATAAGATTCAGAGCCCTCTCCGCCCCCCTATAGTTGTCCTGTAAATTGTATTCTGCTTAGTCTTGCTTATACGTTCATAGGTTCATAGGCTAATGGCCCTGGAGCCTTTACAAGCCTAGCCCATAGAAGTGCCCTGGCATCAAACAACTCCACATCCTACCATATCATTTGCCCTTTTCTTGAACTGTGCGAAAGATCTGTTTCTGCCTCCAACTGCATTGATTTCAACAACTACTTAGCTTCATGCTTTGCTCATCTCAGCTTGTCTGAGCTCCCCTTTACCAAAAATCAGCTGCTATATATCCTAAGTGCTGCTATGAGTACATAAGTTTCCTCATAGTTAAAGTTATCATGTCTATACCTGGATCTCATATTCTCCATTTGTACTATATAGGAAAAAAATAAAAAAATAAGTAAACAAAAGGGCTACTGTCAGACATGTGACACAGTACAGTCTGCATGACACCAGTAGTTAAAGCATAAATCACTGGAGTGCAATTCCTGTCACCAGCACAACTACAGAACTAATCTAACACAAACATAATTTCAAAGAGCCCAAGTTCAGATTTTTCAATACCAAAAATGCAGTGCTGCTTGCCATTGTCAGGTACTCTTCACTCACTGACATTAGTGAAACAACACATGTTAAGTTGTCTATCTCGCCTTCATTCTTGCTGGTTGGGTTCGGACCCAATTCTCGGCTCCGACTCAGCCATCTTCAAAAGCTCGAGAGCTGCTTACTGGCTCGAGGCCACCCTATATCCCATGATGCCTGGCGCTAGATACCCATATCTTGTTTGCCGCTTCTGCTGTGAAGTTGTTCTACTGGCTCAGGTCGTATAAAACTTTATAATTATCGTTTTTCTTGTCATAAACTGTTGGTTTTAGTGTAGAATTGGTCGTTTAGATAAAACTATTGTATTGTAGCTAATCTCTTCCTGAATCCTTGTCACTTCTCCTCAGAAACTCGTTTTAATTAGAGAGTTTCCCCTCCCCCTTTCTCTTCCATTCCTTACCTCAGAAAGGTTTTCTGTTTAAGTTAGAGGATAACCTTTCCCTCTAGCTCTTTCTTTAAAAAAAAAAAAAAAAATGTTCTTTTATTATCACTGTTAGCTAGTTTAGTGATAGTTAACTATAGTTTTGGTTGTAGTAGTGCAGATATAACCTTGCTTGTAGTTTTGGTTGTGGTAACTGTAGTGTGAAATTTTTCGTGGTTAGTTACCTTAACTTTTCTGTGTGTGTTTCTTTGTTCCTTGGTTTTCTTTCAGGATGTCCAAGGATCCTAAGCCATCTGGATTCAAGAAGTTTGACTCATGCAGTCAGAAGATGTCTCTGACAGATGGTCACACTTCTTGTGTTTATTGTCTGGGCGCTGTGCACCTGCAGCACTCTTGCTCGATTTGCCATGCTTTCAGTCCAAGAATCCTGCAGGAGCGCAAAAACAAGTTGATCCTGAGGGGTTTGCTTAAGCCCCAAGATTCACCGGCTAAGGCTCAGCCCGTGAAATCTTCCAGGCCACCTAATCCTTCGGCTCCCAACTCGGAGCTGTCATTGGGTGAAGCTATACCATCCATCTCGGCTCCGGCTGAAACCGATGTTCCTCCCTCCCAGTCTGCTCTGACACATTCCTCGGAGCCATCTGAGAATCGAAAAAGATCCAGGTCTCCTTCTCTGGAGTCGATACGTTCGGCTCCGAGATCACCTCTGCTCCAGTCAGAGTGTAGTCATCGCTCATCCCACTCTTCTTGGTCCTCAAGACTTTCAGACCATGACTTGGAAAGAGTGGTCTGTAGGCTGTTAAAATCGCAGGCCCTAGCCAAAATGTTGTCCAGCCCCCCTCATCAGGTGTCGGCTCCATCCATGTCTGTAGATATTCCTCCTCCAACTCATCCTTTGAGCTTGGAGCCGGAGTTCATTGGGGTTCGAGTCGTGGAACCGTCAGCTCCGATAGCTTCTCCTTCGGTTCCATCATCGGCTCTGATCCCTTCCATGGTACCGTCCCTGGAGGGATCTGGGTGCCGGGACTCCCTTGTCGGCTCTGAGGGGGCGAGTGGCATCAGACCCTTGTCCGACTCCTCTCTCCCCCTTGGGGCTTCAGCTCAGGTGAGCTCGGCTCCCACATCTGCCTCGGAGCCATCCCCCTCTGTGCGGAGAGGGATTCTGGTTTCTTCAGAACCGGAGCCCTCTCTGTGTCCTGGCAGGGACACCTTCGAGGTGATAAGGAGTGTACTGGCCCCCAAGTCAGTCCCACAATTGACCCCATCGGCTCCTCCCCCTATGGTACCTCTGCCAGCCTCTGCCCCTCTTCCAAATCCCAAGCGTGGGGATCCAGTGCTCCAGGACACCCCTTTGGGTGTATCTTCCTCTTCCGAGGCCTCCTCTGATCATTCAGAGGAGCCACCTCATAAGAGGAAATGCAAGAAGAAGCATGTTGACTCCCCTGAGTCTGTCACATCAGATACCGACTTAGAGGATTCAGAAGGGTCCCCAAGATCCCCCTCTGAAGATGTCTCCTTCTCAGACATCCTTGAGATGCTTAGGCAGAGGCGGAACTGGACTGCCCTAAGCCCTTCCGAGGATGAGTCGGTATTCCTGGACGCATTTGTATCCCGACCTTCCACCTCCTGGGTGTCTCTGCCTTTCGACCCACGGATGTCTGTGGTGGCTCGGAAGGCATGGTCAGCTCTATACACAGTGGAACCAACCCCAAGAAGACCTGCTAAATTCATAACTTGCACCACAGGACAAACAGTTTTTGACCAAAGGTGTCTCCGTTGATGCCATGGTGGTAGCAGCGGCCACAAAGAAGGAGTTGGCAGAAACTTCTTCATCTGTCCATCCCCCTAACAAGGAGTCCAGGATGATGGAGAGATATGGGAAGCGGATGTTCTCTTCAGCGACCTTTTCCATGAGGTCCCTGAATTATTTGTGCCACTTTACCCGTCTTCAAAGGGATCTCCTTAAAGAGCTTGGAGATACCCTCCAAGATCCATCAGCTGAGGGGGCCCAGGCTAAGGCAGCCTCCCAGCTGGCAACTCTTAATTCAGTGGTAAACTCCTCCATGAGGTTCATTTCGTATGCAGCCGATGGTGCGAGTAGAGCTGCAGGCACAGGCGTTGCCCTAAGGAGATATGCTTGGATGCGGCTATGTAACTTTGCGGAACCTTTCAGAGTGTCTTTCACCAACACCCCCTCTGATGGTTCCTCTCTCTTTGGATCACAGGTGAAGGACACCCTTACCAGGTGTGAGCAGGAAGGCAAGACTCTCTCTGCCATAGGAGTCCATTTTTCCACTCCTTCCAGACCATATCCCAAGGGTCAGAAAAGTGGAAAGATGCGGTTCTGGAAATCCCAGGGAGCCTTGCCGGACACATGTGGTGAGTTCCCATCCAGGGGCAGAGGAGGGAACAATAACAGACGCTGTCCTCATGGCAGAGGGGGTCCGCAAAATTAGGGCAGCAGAGAATCCTTCTCTGAGAAGCCCTTCCAGCATCCCTGAAGGGTTGCCCAGCTGCCCACTTCTGGAGGCAGTCGGGGGAAGATTATCGCTGTACCCAAGAGCCTGGCAAGACATAACACAAGACAAATGGGTACAGCCGTTATAACCGAAGGCTACAGAATTACCTTTGTTCGCACCTCCTTAAGGTCAAACAAGTCCCTTCCAGATGTTCCACCCACTCTAAGGGACCAAGCAGTTCAAGAAGTCTCAAAACTGCTAAGAAAAAGGGCCATCCAGCAAGTCCCAGCAGACCAACAAGGATCTGGAATTTACTCAAGGTTCTTTTTGGTACCAAAAAAGACAGGGGACTGGAGACCCATTCCAGATCTCAGCAGACTGAACAGGTCTGTACAAAGAACGAAGTTTCGGATGGTGACGCTACAGTCCATTTTACCCTTCCTGGGTCAGGACAATTGGATGTGCTCTATAAATCTTCAGGATGCGTGCTACCACATCAAAATGGACAGATGCTCCAGAAGATTCCTTCGCTTCCGGCTGGGAGCCAGCCATTATCAGTTCAGAGCTCTGCCCTTTGGTCTCACCACAGTCCCCAGGGTGTTCACCAAATGTATGGCAGTAGTTACTGCTCACCTGAGACGGCAAGGATTCCAAGTGTTTCCATATCTAGACGACTGGTTCCTCACTGCTACCACCAGGCATCACCTTCTGCGAGCCAGGGACTGCACTATCGAGACTTGCTCCAGGCTAGGTATCACAATAAATTTCAAAAAGTCTGCATTGTCACCCTGTCAATCTATCACCTTTATAGGCGCAAATTTAAATACCAAAGACATGTCAGCGAGCCTTCCACCAGACAGTGTATTAGTGATTCGCCAACATGTGAAGATTTTATTAGCATGCAAAAGAATTCAAGCCAGGTTTGTCCTCCAAACTCTGGGTCTCATGGCAGCAGCTATCATACTTGTCCCTCTAGCTCGCTTTCACATGAGAATTCTCCAGTGGCTTCTTTTCACCCAATAGTCCTTCCAGCAGCTTCCCATGTCTTACATGATTATGATCACACAAGCATGCAAGAAGCACCTTGCGTGGTGGATGGTCTCCACATCAGTGTCCCATGGCAGACCATTTGTACTCCCCCCCCCAGTTGCTATGGTGACCACGGACGCCTCCCTGATTGGGTGGGGGGGGGGCATTATCAGGGCAGTCCAAGGCACCTGGCAACCTCACGAGTACCATCTGCATATAAACTTCTTGGAGATGAGGGCCATGCTCTTAGCGTTGCAAGCTCTTCAGGACTCTCTTCCTACCGGGACCATTGCAATTCAATCAGACAATATGTCAGTAGTGTGGTACATCAACAAGCAGGGCGGAACCAGGTCCTACCCCCTATGTCGAGAAGCACTCAGACTCTGGCAGTGGGCGATCTCTTCCCAATGGTTTCTGATCACAACGCACATCCCTGGGAGGTCCAACGTCATAGCAGACAGGCTGAGCAGAGCAATTCTCATGCCTCACGAGTGGTCTCTGAATCAGGTAGTTGCGGACCAAATCTTCCGCAAATGGGGACAACCTTCCTGCGACGTTTTTGCAACTCCCTTCAACAGCAAGTGCAGCAATTTCTTCTCTCTCCTCCCACTTCCCGGACATTCCCCCAGAGACGCTCTAGTCCATGATTGGCCTCAGGGACTTCTTTATGCATTCCCTCCTTTTCCCCTAATCCAGAAGCTAATACAGAAAGCTACCGTATTGGGCTGCAAAATGATCCTCATTGCTCCTTACTGGCCTCGACAAATATGGTTCCCGTTCCTGCATCGCCATCTTCTCGAGCAGCCTTGGACTCTGGACCTAGTTCCAGACCTTCTGATTCATCAATCAAGCAGGCTGCACCAATCCCTATGATCTCTCCAGCTCACTGCTTGGTTGCTCCACTTCCAACTTTAGCCAGGCTTCCAGATATCTCCCCCTCTGTGCGCGAAATCATTTTGTCATCGCACAAGTCTATGACTAGAAAAACTTACGCTAGTAAGTGGAAACATTTTTCTTCCTGGGCAGAGGCTAAGAGTATAGACCCCTTTTCAGCCCCTGCACACCACATTTTGGAATTTCTTGCGGAACTCTTCCATGCTGGGTCCGCTTCCACTACAATTAGAGTTCAGTTAGCTGCAATTTCAAATTTTCACATTGGCCTGTCGGAAAACAATATCTGTCTCATAAGCTATGTAAAGCCTTTCTCAAAGGGACCACTCTGCTCAGGCCCCCAGTGAGAGATCCTCCACCACCGTGGGATCTAAATTTGATTTTAGCTTCTCTAATTTTGCCCCCTTTCGAACTTGCAGCTTCTTGTTCCTTGAAGTTCTTATCTTGGAAAACCCTTTTTCTGGTAGCTATTACTTCAGCCAGAAGAGTTTCGGAACTTCAGGCTCTATCTATCTGTCCTCCATACCTCATGTTCCACAATGACAGGGTTGCTCTCAGGACTAATCCTTCCTTCCTTCCTAAGGTCTCTTCAGAGAATAACTTTAATCAGTCCATAGACCTTCCTGTGTTTTTTCCTAACCACTCCAACAGGGCAGAATATAAGTTGCATCAGTTAGATGTTCACAGGCAACTATGCTTTTATTTGCATAGAACTAAGGACATCAGAAAATCGGACCAACTTTTCCTGTCTTATGCAGTGGGTAAACAAGATCTTTCAGTCTCCAAAGTAACCTTATCCAGGTGGTTGACTTCTATCATCACATTTATATATCAACTGAGGAATAAAGAATTGCCAGTCAAACCAAAGGTCACTCCACCAGAGCTTTAGCCACTTTGGTGGCCTTTCAGGCTAGGTTGCCCATGGAATCTATTTGTGCTGCGGCTACGTGGGCCAACCCACATACTTTCATTTCACATTACAAGTTGGATGTGGTTTCCAAGAGCAGAGCTGATTTTGGTTCCACTCTTCTGAAGAGTCTGTTCCGATGAGCCACCCAGGACTTTAGGTGCTAGGGATGCTGTCCCAACCAGCAAGAATGAAGGCGAGATAGACAACTTAACATAAAGAAGTTATGTACCTACCATAACATTCCATGTTAGTTGTCTTCTTCTCGCCTTCTTTCTTGCGTCCCACCCTCCATCCCCCTATCCTAGTGGACCGAGAAGAGTTCCTCTTGATTTTTCACTGGCTGAGTCTTCTCTGGCTATTCCTTTCTGACTAGTAGTCTCTCCAGTAGGATTTATGCATTCTAGGACAGGATTCCTTTCTTATTATGTCTGCAGTTAGACTTACCAAACAAGATCTGGGTATCTAGCGCCAGGCATTATGGGATATGGGGTGGTCTCGAGCCAGTATGCAGCTCTCGAGCTTTTGAAGATGGCTGAGTCGGAGCAGAGGATCAGCTCCGAACCCAACCAGCAAGAAAGAAGGCGAGAAGAAGACAACTAACATGGAACGTTATGGTAGGTACATAACTTCTTTTTTCACTACACATCTATATTTTGTCTTATGCACAGTAAACATTGTCAAGTCCAACAACAAAGACTAAATTACATGGACAATAACAATGATATATTGTTCAGTTACATTTTCAATGAACAGAAGCATATGTCAAACAACTTGCAAGCAGTTCCCCATAATTAAACACTCGTTCAATGTAAAAGCATAATACAGTTCAAACTGCATTGCAATTGACCTTTAAAGCATTATGACAGGAACTATTAATTGCTTCTTATTTTATTAACTTTTTCTTACTTTTGGATGTTTCAGGTATCCTAAGTAATTTGTCACCTATCTCAGCTACTCGCAAATCAATATGGAGCAGCTCAACTTTGAAGTGTAAATTCAGACTGATTTACACATTTAGTAAGTAAATTAGGCACATTTATATGCATGTCTATGAATCGTAGTATAACGTAAACATATTATGAAGAATGTAGGCATATTCTTGATTTTCTCCAATTGTGAACATGCTTTACATGCTATATGAAAGAGTCTGAGAAGGTGTGGATGCAGGAGTCAGGTGACCACCTGTCAACTCTGACAGGTATAACCCACGCCGGTCAGCAGTGCCATCACAGCTGTGATGACTTGCAGAAGCGCAGTGCTGACCTGCTGGCCAAGTGGGTTGATCAAGTTCAAGCAAGAAGGCCTGAGTTCTACAGCAAGGACAAGTGTTAATCTATATATATATATATATATATATATATATATATATATATATATATATATATATATATATATATATATCTATATCTAGCTGAATATATACATATATATAAATGTATATATATATATATATATATATATATATATATATATATAGATAGATATTTATATATATATATATATATATAGATATATATATATATATATATATATATACACACACACACACACACACACACACACATAAACATATATAAAATATAACAGGGTAGAAAAATTGTACAAGTACATGTACTTCAACAGTTAGCTATCTTAACCTGCAAATATATACTTGAGGTGACATTCTGAAATGCATTAAGAAACAATAAATAGCATTTCATGAAATCAGACATCCATCTGTTCATGACAGAAAGAAAATACTGCCATTACCTTTTAAGAGGTTACAGTAATAAGTAAAAATGTCAGTAAATGATATGAAATTAGTAATCTGTCCAGGTAACTCTAGTAATGTTGACTGCATGTAATACAGTTATAAAACTTGCAATTACAGATGTAAAGAATTGTATAGCAGCGCATTCAAAAAGTTGCAAGACGTTTTCATATTATTACAAGAAGAAGGCATGTTCTATGACAGGTAACTAAATACAAGTAAAAAGAATTGCTGAACTAAGTGTTTACGCATAAGTACTTCTTGCTGCATGCACAGCATAGCTGAAATTACCCTTACCACACCATAGTCAGACTGACTGTGGGGGCAGGGGAGTGGGGGTTACGTTGATTTTATAATGAGCAGCAAATACCCATTGAGAGAACAAGCTGTTTTACTTCATAGTTGTACATTAGACAAAGTTCTGCAGAAAAGGAATTTCCTTGAATTGTTACATTTCAGCATTTGCAGTTCAGGTTTTCCATAGAGTGACACATAGATTTTTTTTAAAAAAACAAAAGACAGAACTGCATTCATACTTCTTCACTACCCTACACAACGTAGAATATTTCACTAGTGAATTTTAATAATGCATACATGTATGCATGCAACAGTTACAGTCTAACAGGATAAAACAAAAACAAAATGATTGCAAGCAATACAAGACGTATTTGTGGAATGCAGTCAAATATAGGTAAACAAGATTATCCTTCTCTCTTTTACTTATAGCTGTGAAAGAAGTACAATCCTCAACAAGAAAAGAGAAGAACCAAGAGACTGACGGAATCTTCTGGTAAGAGTAAAAGGTGTCCATGAGATATTTATTACATAACAAGCCATAGCCGAACATCTTACATATAACTCAGGGTAACATAAACAGTACAGCAATGTGTTTACAACTGATTTCAGTGGTAATCCTGCAAACAATTGTTGTTATACCTTTTCAGATTGAAATAAATTCAAAGTAAGACAGGAACAGAGCAAGGAAAATGTGTTATACTGTCATTTTTAAGTAGCTAGTGATTTCTTCCATAGTTGATGACAGTGTCATACCTCTCAACGTCTTAAAGCAAGATATCTGGACAAAGCCATAAATGAAAATGGCACAAAGTCCCAGAAATAGGGACAATTTTTAAATATTGCTACTACAAACTTAGAAAGTTAATAGAATAACAGGTTTTGCATTGGCATGAATGTTCTGCAGGGTATGAAGTCTTAAACTCAAATGTCTGTCATTATTTTCTAAATTCTGTCTTTGATGATTCCCCACTAATTTGCCAGAAAACCACAATTTTATAAAAAATGGACAAAAATATGAGGCAAAAATCTAGACATTCTGCGAAAATATGTACAGTTGAGATGTATGGACAGTGTACTGTAAAATGTGTTTGAAAAGTATGGAATTCAGACATAAAACCATTTCAGTTTATAGCAAGTATGCATAGGCACTACTCTTACACATTTCCCAAGTTACAAAGGTACTTCCCCAAATCACTACCCCAGAGTGGACATATAAGCTCTTCCCATACACAACTATACTCCAATAAAGATATTTTTCTCAGTGGTTTATTGACTTGATATCTTAGATTACAATATTGTCTGGATTTATTGTGTTTTTTTTCTGTTTTGTTTCTCGCCACCTTTTTTTCTCTTTTATTTATTATTTTGCTTATCCATTCCTTTTTACTTTGTTGTTTTGCTTCTCTCACATTTTATTTTTCTTTTATGCAGGTTCAAATCCCTCATCGGTAGACCAGGTATGTAGCTCCCAGGCTAGGGAGAGATCACCCTCTGCCCAACTGGGGTCATAATCTCAGGGTAGGAGTGGAGGCACCGTTCCTGTAGGCACTGCTACTTGGCAGTCAGACAAGCCTCACTGAACAATGTCTTCAGAGTTTGGTTGACAATGTACTGGAAGAGGCAGTGGACAGGAAAATTATGCCAGTTGCCCAGTTGGTGCCAGCTACTATGCCAACACAAGCACTTACCGCTTCAACATTGGGGACTTCCACTGCAACAACAACTGGTAGTGGGTGTGTTTCAGGCACTGTGGGCTAAATATGCAGTTGGGACTTCCTCAGCCTTACTTCTCTTACTGTTTCTCCTACACCCTCTTCCCTATTTTCCACCCACATTGCCCTCTTACAAATAAAAAAAAACTTTAGAGAAATAGGGGGTCTACCCCTGACTAAAATATAGTGCCCGTCCTTTCCCACCTTCCCACCTCCTTCGGCTCAAACCCTCTTGATGCTTCCCTTGTGTGTTCCTCTCTTTCTTTGCCTACCCTTTTTCAATCTTGCCTATCACCTCCTTTCTATTCTTTAATGAAACCATCAGGGTGGCTACAAAAGGATACCCATATATGAAACTGTTCTAACCCCTCTACTTAAAATAAAAACAGTTTTAGCTGCTGCACAGTCTGCAGCTTTATTATGATACTTAAAGCTTGACTGCGCTCAGCCTCTCTTGCCCACAATGTGCCAAAGCAGATACAATTTACAATAGTGGAAAATAGTTCACACATAAGAAATGACAACCTTTACCCAATTTACACATTTAGAAACAAAAGGGCGTAATTATAGAAATTGCTTCATGTTTCCATATTCAATGCAACAACATTACGCTGACCTTATTGCATATCCCCATAGTGCCACTGTCTGCAGATGCACGACACATACTTGTACAGCCCTGGAATACAAATATTGCTCTAAATCTCTGTAGCTGTGCTTTACTCTTTAAATAGATAAAATGATCAAGTAACATTTAAGTCTGGGAAGTCCCTGCATTCAAAGGCCTCACTAAAATCTTCTTCATTTTATAGTAAGCCCACTGGACACAACCTGGGTGCACTGTCTGGTTAGTTGATTTGCTCAGAGTCAAACAGTAGGTATGGAGGCTGATAGAATCAAACTACATAAAGCTGTTTACTCACAGTTCATAGCCTTTATCGTATGTGTTAACGTCCAGGCTAAGGTGATTCCAGAAATAAATTGCTATAAAATAAAGAGTCTGATCCAGAATCCTTACTTGTGACTCTTTTCTATCCCATTGCTTCCTGTATTGACCAACCACCACCAAATTCAAGTTTTTACTATCTTCAGGTGGCGCCATATCTCTTTCCTCTGAACTCACTTGAACTGAAGGTAGAATGCAACATTTTTAGTAAATTGTCACTCATGCGTAGTAATGTAGGTGTACCTGGAGTCCTTCAACCAATTTTTTATTTAAACTATTTTCATACAATGTGACTTTTAGAATGACTTTCACAACTTGCACTGGGCTATATCACTAGCAAAATGAAAACACTATTTCAGAAATTCACTACAATTTTTTCAGAAGCATATTGGGTCTGTTTTCAGCCTAAAAATGTATTATCATAGTTTATGGGTCTTATCCATTATTATACTGTGAAAAATAAACACTTTCTCCTAAAATCAAATAGAGCTAACTCAGGTTAGCAGACCAGCTCACTGATGCAGATTCAGGGCATTAGTCTGCACTGCAAAAGAGCCAAATATGAATAGAGGTTCAGTTGACAGAGAGTGAGCTTGAGAGGCCAAGAATGGCCAGGTGACGATAACCCTCTTTACATGAGGATATGGACTGCCCACTGCTGAACATTTTTTGCTGAACATGCGGGGCTAGCAATGTGCAGTAAGCCAACAAAACTATGCTGGTATAAACATTCCTAAATGAAGGATTAGCACATGGGAGCTCATATTGGGTGCTACATTTGATGTGCTGCATGGCAGCAAAATGGATTAACAAAAAATGAGAGAACTACTTGCAATGTGAAACAACCAACCCATCAAAAATAACCTTCTTCAAACTCCATTTTTCAAAGTAAAATAAATCACAAGTTGGAGTTCTACAAAATTGCATAAAACTATTCTTTATGCCTCTACCACTCCACTAAATTATATATACTAACTCTGAGATCTTACAATACATGGAAAAAGTACTTTACTCTGGCATTCTACATTCTCACAGAAAACAATGGACTTCAGGTGCTCTCCCTTCGATGTGCATGTCATTCGATTACTTGGATTCAAATAACATGCACACAGTAAGAGTGTATTTCAACCACAACACAGGGAAAAAAAAAAAAAAAAATATATATATATATATATATATATATATGTGTGTGTATATATATATATATATATATATATATATATATATATATATATATATATATGGATTCACTACTGAATCCCAAAATAACACAATCCCGAAGACCTAAATACCGAGACTATAAGCCCAAAACCCCACATTACCGAAATATTAAAACCGCGAAATTCAAAATCGTGAAAGTACTACATACATACAGCACACACACAAACATACACACAGCCTCCCCCATAACCAAACAAACCACTCTACACTAAAGATAAGCAGGGGAGGCTTTGCCCCCCTGCACCCCCCACACCCCCCCACTTTAATATTCTAACTCTGAGATCGCACAAACATACACACAAGGCAAACTCACACCCACACATTACAGCCCCTCACACACACACACACACACACACACACACACACACACACACACACACTGACACTCACACACACACACACACACACACACACACACACACACACACACACACACACACACACACACACACACACACACACACACACCACAGTCACAACACACACTTACACACACTAAAGCCCCTCACAAACACACTTACACACACATACTTACCTGGACCACAACACCAGAAGCGCTAACTCAAAATCCCTTAACATCGGGATTTTGAATTTCGCACTTCTGGTCTTTCGGTAATGTGGGGTTTCGGCTACATGGTCTCGAGCTTTTGAAATTCGAGATTTCAAACGTTCGAGATTCAGTAGTGTTCCCATATATATAGATATTTTGATTTCTGTCCCTTTTCCACCCTCATAAGTCTACATCCCTTCAGGATCTAATATTTTCCTGACGTCTAGAAAATTAGCACAAAATTTCAGAGGTTCAAGTTTTAACTTGTCCTGTAGATAAAACATTTGTCCAGTATTTCTGGTCATCTCAAAAGAGAGAAAGAAAGAAATTGAAAGTTTATTTTTTTAATTTGTATTAACTAACATGATTCAAAAACACAGTAGTACTTTCACACATTCTTGTCTTATTCTTACTTCCAATCACAGAATTTTTGTACCATTTATTCCCCTATACTGTATGTATCCCATCTTACTACATATTGTAACAGCTTTGCCTGCCATAATTGTTTTTAACTACATGCTTCTTCTTAGTATTATTCTGCATATTACAGCCAAAACTCCCTACCAATCATTTGCTACCCTGCATATTTTTCCATTTTACCAAACCCTCAGCTGTACCATTTATTTCCACAGAGCCACTCCCCTAAATCTACACTCTCTCCAACCTAGATACACATCTGTTCTTTCTTCTCTCACCCTTACTGTTTAACCTCTCTTTTCTCTCTTTCTGGCTAAATGAAATATTACTTAGCATTGCTATTTCCCAAATGTATAATGCTTATCACCCTCTCTTGTTGTAACTAATATCCTGTAAACAGCCATTTCTCATTCTTTTACCAATTCTAATACAGATTCTCTCCCTTGCTTTGTTTTTATAATGTTCACATTTATAGAAGATATTCTTGCCCATTCATCCCCGTTTCATTTTGTTTACATCTGTCCTTTTTCCTAATCTTTTCCTTACTAAGAATGACCATTCTCCTTCAATCTCTATCCACTGATCTTTCATCTCCATACTTGGAGTGTCTTGGTTCTCTTGAAGGAACAGGTATTTATTGTTTACTTCAGCCTTATTTCTTTCTGTCATGTGCACATTTGGTTTATTGTCACTGTTATCCTCAGCCTTTGTGTTATTAATTCTTTCTACTTCTCTGTCTGAGGCATTCTTTTTCCTGCTTTTATTGGCTCTACTGCAATGCCCGCCATAAAGACAGCATTCACCAATTCACCTGTATGGGACTGGTCATTCCTCATACTATGACTACAAGTAGGTCGGTACTGTGGAGCAGTAGGATCATCTGTGTTTGTTTATGTGTGCGTGTCTGATGATGCATGTGTGTGTCTGTAGGGGCATTAGTACAGCTGCATTATTTTGTGTGTATGTGTTTGTGTGTGCCCGTGTCTGTCTACCTGCCTGTCTGCCTGTCTGTCAGAGTATGTATGTGGGTGTGCTTCCAGGAAAGTGAGTGATTGTGCATGAGCTTGTCTGTGACTGATTTTGTGTGTGTGTGTGTGTGTGTGTGTGTGTGTGTGTGTGTGTGTGTGTGTGTGTGTGTGTGTGTGTGTGTGTGTGTGTGTGTGTGTGTGTGTGAGTGTGTGTGTGTGTGTGTGTGTGTGTGTGTGTGTGTGTGTGTGTGTGTGTGTGTGTGTGTGTGTGTGTGTGTGTGTGTGTGTGTGTGTGTGTGTGTGTGTGTGTGTGAGTGTGTGTGTGTGTGTGTGTGTGTGTGTGTGTGTGTGTGTGTGTGTGTGTGTGTGTGTGTGTGTGTGTGTGTGTGTGTGTGCGTGTGTGTGCGTGTGTGCGTGTGTGCGTGTGCGTGTGTGTGTGTGTGTGTGTGTGTGTGTGTGTGTCTGTGTTAGGGGTACCTATGCTAACACAGTGCTTGGGCTGCTAGAGAAAACACTAGCATAGTGAGGTTCGATAGAGTAGTGCTTGATTCAAAGACATAGTAATGAGCCACTAATAAGGTGTTCATCTGTGCAGCTTTACCTTGTCTCTTAATTTGAGACTCTCTGCATTGCGCGAATTAACCAGCCTGCATTGTCCAATTATCATGAGTAGACAGAATCTCTTTGAATCCTAAAGACAGTTTCTGATTTAGTTGGACATAATTCTTTGGAGACAGAATATTCAAGAAAGATGTTTTCAGATTCCTTACCTAGTACATCTGCCATTCTCCCTTAACATACAGTCTGCAACAGTTTATCTTCCTTTCTTGCAAATGATTTTGAATTTGTTAGGCCTCAGTCTTAGGGCCAGTCTTTCATGGCACATGAGGTGATTTGGATCCTGAGTTGTTGAAAACAGTTTGCAACTGATACACAAAACAAAGTCTTTCCCAAACAGATCGATCCAAAAAATGTCCACATGTACCCATACATCATCTTCTTTCGGCTGTTCCCGTTAGGGGTAGCCACAGTGGATCATCTGTTTCCATTTCTTCCTGTCCTCTGCATCTTGCTCTGTCACACCAACCACCTGCATGTCCTCTCTCACCACATCCATAAACCTTATCTTAGGCCTTCCTCTTTTCCTGTTACCTGGTAGCTTCATCCTTAACATCTTTTTCCCAATATACTCAGCATCCCTCCTCAGCACATGTCCAAACCAACATAATCTTGCCTTTCTGGCTTTGTCTCCAAACCTTCCAACTGGGGCTGACCCTCTAATATACTTATTCCTAATCTTGTCCACCCTCATCACACCCAGTGCAAATCGTAACATCTTTAACTCTGCCACATCCAGCTGTAACTCCTGCCTTTTTGTCAGTGCCACTGTCTCCAACCCATATAACATAGCTGGTCTCACTACCCTCTTGTAGACCTTCCCTTTCACTCTTTCTGGTACTCATCTGTCACAAATCACTCCTGACACTCTTCTCCACCCACTCCATCCTGCCTCTACTCTCTTCTTCACCTCTCTTCCACACTCACCATTACTCTGAACTATTGATCACCTCTACAACTTGCATCCTCACCATTCCTCTATCCTCCCTCTCATTCACACACATATATTCTGTCTTAGTCCTGCTGACCTTTATTCCTCTTCTCTCTAGAGCATTTCTCCATCTCTCCAGGGTCTCCTCTACCTGTTCCCTACTCTCACTACATATCACAATGTCATCTGCAAACATCATAGTCCACGGGGACTGCTGTCTGATCTTGTCTGTCAACCTGTCCATCACCATTGCAAATAAGAAAGGGCTCAGAGCTGATCCTTGATGTAATCCCACCTCCACCTTAAACGCATCCGTCACTCCCACCACTGACCTCACCGCTGTCACACTACCCTCGTACATATCCTGTACCACTCTTACATACTTCTCTGACACTCTCGACTTCCTCATACAATACCACAACTCCTGTCTAGGCACCCTGTCATATGCTTTCTCTAAGTCTACAAAAACACAATGCATCTCCTTCTGACCTTCTCTGTACTTGTCCATCAACACTCTCAGAGCAAACATCACATCTGTAGTGCTCTTTCCTGGCATGAAACCATACATACAATAGCTACATTTATTTATTTATTTATTTTTATTTTACATTTGTTGACCGGGCTAGTCTAGCTGGATACATGTCCATTTTCAGTAGAGGCCCGGGGAGAAAAGCTCCAAGAAAGACATACAAAGAAATATAAAAGTCATAACAGATCAAATTAAAAAAATACAAAAGTCAAAACAGATCAAACTAAAAACTACAATTGTAATAAAAACATAATTTATATATATATATATATATATATATATATATATATATATATATATATATATATTCAAATACAATAATCAGTGAGGATAACATTAGCAGTAGGCATCAATGGGTAATGTACAAGAGATGGTCAGTATGCAGTATATACATACATTTTATTTGCAATAATATGGTATTTTGCTGCTCTAGTGTAATATTATGAGTTTCAGAGTAATTATTAGTTTAAAAGGAAAGAAGTTAGTCAGGGTTAATACAGATGCATAGCCAGTGTGTCTTAAGAAATAGCTTTAGTTTCTTTTTAAAGAGTGAAAGAGAAATTTGAGTTGTAAGTTCAGTGGGTAGTAAATTCCATAGCTTTCCTACAGAGTTAGAGTACAGGGAGTCACCTGATGAGTTGTTGGATCTAGAAGTGTTGGTCAGCAGTTTGTTTGAGGAGCGTAAGTTCTTGAGGTTTTTGTAAGGTGTAATGATGGTAGAGAGTATTGGAGTGTTGGTGGGTTGATGCAGGGTCTTGTGGACAATGGTAAGCTGGAGAAATTGAAGATGGTTAAGAAATTCTAGCCAGTCTAGTTGTTTTGGGTTCAGACAGTGATGAGTTCTGAAGGGAGAGCCTGTCGCAAATCTAGCAATATTATTGTAGGATGTTGCTAGTTTGTTGAGGTTACTTTTTGAAAGGTTAGTATATATAGGGGAAGCATAGAGTAGAGTTGAGATTAAGTGGGTCCTGGCTATAGTGGTCCTAGCCACTGGTGTAAGAAAGGGCTTGATTCTGTAAAGGGATCCCAGTTTTTTGTTCACTGATTTTATTGTGCTGTTTATATGACTATCAAAGTTGAGGTTGTTGTCTATTGTTATTCCTAAGAGTTTAGTGGTTGTGTCGGGAGAAATAACAGTGTCATCATTAGATGTGAATGTGAGATGAATAGGGGTGGAGTTTTGGGTTGGTGTAAAGAGTAACAGTTTAGTTTTTTTGGGGTTAAGGAGGAGGCAGTGGTTTGAGAACCATTGTTCTACAGTGTTGAAAGCTTTTTGGGTAAGAGATTTAAGTTCAGTTTGAGAGGTGGCTGTACAGATAATAGTAGAATCATCTGCATATTGAATGCAGATGGTGTGTGGGATTGCTGATTGAAGGTCATTAATATAAATGGAAAATAGGAGTGGGCCATCATTAGATGTCAGTGTGAGATGAATAGGGGTGGAGTTTCGGGTTGGTGTAAAGAGTAACAGTTTAGTTTTTTTGGGGTTAAGGAGGAGGCAGCGGTTTGAGAACCATTGTTCTACAGTGTTGAAAGCTTTTTGGGTAAGAGATTTAAGTTCAGTTTAAGAGGTGGCTATACAGATAATAGTAGAATCATCTGCATATTGAATGGAGATGGTGTGTAGGATTGCTGATTGAAGGTCATTAATATAAATGGAAAATAGGAGTGGGCCTAAAATGGAGCCCTGTGGAACACCGAGGGAAATAGGAAGGTTATTACAGAGTTTATTTTGCCAGAGTACAGCCTGTTGCCAGTTTTCAAGGTAAGATTTGAACCAATTTATGGCTAGGGGATTAAGTGAAAGGGATTTTAGTATGTGTAGGAGGATTTGGTGATTAACCATATCAAAGGCTTTAGATAAATCAATGAAGACTGCAGAGGAAATAATATTATTGTTACGTTTTTTTACTGATGCTGTCTGTGAAGGATAGAAGGGCAGTGGTGGTACTATGGAAAGGTCTGAATTCACGTTGACAGTTGGCAAGTAAGTTGTTATGGAGAAGGTAGTCTAGTAGTTGCTTATGGATGCATTTTTCCATAATTTTTGCAAGAGGGGATAGCAGAGCTATAGGACGAAAGTTAGACTAGTCATTGGAGTGTCCCCCTTTATGTAGTGGGATAATATGAGACATTTTCCAGATGGATGGGATAGTTCCTTCACTTATGTTTCTGTTGATCAGAATGGAAATGGGGTAAGCAATGGCTTTAGCTCCTTTTTGCAGGAATTCTGCTGGGAGTTGGTCTGCATGAGGGGGTGGTAGGTTTTAGTCTTTGGAGAAGGGAGCAAATGAAGGAAGTAGGTACTGGTTGTATATGAAATGGTGGGGGTGGGATAGTGGTAGAAGCAGGCAGATTTGAGGTATCAGGAGATAGATGGCTAGCAAGATTTTGGATAGCATCTGTGAAGAAAGAATTGAAGGCATTAGCAGTTTGAGAGGGATTGTCAGGGTTAGAGCCAAGTGGGTTGGGAGTGATTGATTGACCTGGGTATAGAAGTTTGTTAATGCTAGTCCAAAACTTTTGTGGTTCCTTGTGGTAGGAGTACTGTAGGTAAAAGTTCTTTTTGTCTAACAGGATGGGTTTTTTGTATTATTTCTATGTTGTCTAAAGATTTGGTGATCAGAAGGATTTTTAGTAGAACGCCATTTTTCCCAGGATTTGTTTCTAAGAAGGATTTTTTGCCTAGTATTATTAGTGAGCCAAGGGGCTGGTTTAGTTTTATTTCTAACAGAGAATGATGGGGCCTGATGGTCTAGGATGGTTAGAAATGTAGAATTGAAGTAAACTACTGCTTCATTGATTGGGAGAGATTTTAATGGTGACCAATTACATTGTTTGAGTTCAGTTTGGAAAAGTTCCGGGTTAAATTGCTTTTTGGTGCGTAGTGTTCTGTATGAGAAAGGGAAAGTTAGGTTGGTTTTATGTCTGATAATATAGGTTAGTGAATGGTCACTTAGGTCATCTGGGAGGGTTCCTGCTTTGTATGCTTGATGGGGACTATTAGTAAGTATCCAGTCCAAGGTACTTTCTTTGTTATTGGGTCTATTAGTTCTAGTAGGGGAGTCAATAGTTTGTTAAAAGCCATAAAGGTTGATATGGGTGGTTGGGTGTATAGTACTACAGGTATTCCAGTCTATATTAAAGTCCCCTAGGACAATGGTTTCTTGTGGAAAATTTATGGAAAGCCAGTTAAGGATATTCTCATGTGTACTGATATTATTTCCTGGAGGAAGGTATATACAGATAATATTTATAGCCTTATGTGTGTTGATTTGAAATTTAGTGATAAGTATTTCAGCACTATTGTCTGAAGGTGGGATAAGATTTACAGTGCTAACTTGTAGCTCTGCTTTATAGAGGATTGCTACCCCTCCTCCCTTTTTGGCTGTGCAGTCTAGTCTAATGATATTGTAGCCTGGTGGGGTAACTTCATTGTCCTTAACTGTAGGTTTTAGCCAAGTTTCAGATAGGCAAAGGATGTCAAATAGGTGGACATCTAAAAGGGCATGAAGTTGAGTAATTTTATTGCAAATGCTACGTATATTGAGGTGAGCTATTAAGAGTGAGTTAGAAGGTTTGATAGGTGTTAGTGTATTAGTTTTTTTTGGGTTGCTGTTTGGAGAGTTAAGGTTTTGGTTTGGGCCAGGGTTAGGGTGAATGTCCCCATCTAGTAGGGAGAGTAGGAGTGTTGTGTGTTTAGGGTTGAGAGGCTTACAATAATACTCTATTAATTTTTTAGCATTTTGGTTAGTATACTTAATGTGAGCTAGTCTATGATATTTGGCTAGTGGGTAGCTGGGTTTGGATATAAAGTTAAGAAGGTTGGGATAGTTAGTTAACGGTGGTGTGGAAGTTTGTTTGGAGGGGAAGAGAAAAGTGGAGTATAGTGTTTGTTCATAGGAGGTTAAGAGATAGGCAGTGGTTAGAAGAGGTAAGAGAGAGAGTAAGACAAATACTTGTAATTGGTGTGGGACAGTTGAAGTAGGCATTATATCAGTTTGAGAAGTGGGAAAAAATGGGTGGTAGAGGTTTATGAGCAGGTTAGGAGAGTTGTCAATAGGTAGGGTGTTGTAACAAGGAGGGAGAAGAGGAGAGGTAACAGAGGGTGTGTTGAGATAATGGGGTTGGTGGTGTTAATGATATGAGTAGTTTGATTGGAGTGAATTTGATGTGGGTGTGGCTGTAGAGGATTAAATGTAGGAGCACTGGGGGCGGGTGGGAATTGGGGGCAGGGTAGGGGAGCGGAGTAAGCCCGCAGGGCGAACAGAGCGGGAAGAGACACAAGAGTAGATTGTGAAGGATGACAATCAGTGAAGTATGGAATTCGGCAGGTAAATCTGAAGGTAAGAGAATATAGAGGAATGTTGAGAGGCTAACAGGAATAGAGGTAGATTGTATGAGGAGTAGAGTGTGACTAGAGATAGTTTAGGTCGAGGGAGAGATGGTAAAACAGTGAGTCAGAAGAAAAACTGGGAAGAGAGTTAGGGAGATATGGATAAGCAAGTGAGAAGAAACTAATATTCAGAAGCTAATATAGAGGCGCCACCTAGTGGTCAGTTACTTTAATGCAGAAAAACAGGTCTCCTAAAGGGGATGTTAGGCCAGGGAGGAGGGGGAGATAAAACAAGTTAGAGATAAAGAGGGTATGAGCTAGAGGTACAATTTATTTAAAATGTTAAATATGGGGGGGGGGTTGGTTGCTGGTTAACCTGAATGTGAGGCTTGCCTACCTAGCACTATCTATAACAACTTATTACTACTACAGTTTACTAGAAGCTATAATAACACATACTTTCACTGTCTCTTAGCAAGGTAAGGCTTCCCAAGGAGCTGGTAGGTTAAATCTTAATTTTGACTATTTTCCTTATATATTTTTTTCATTTTACAAATATTCCTTTCAGTTTCTGGAGGAGATATATCTGTACAAAATTGTCCCAAGAATTCATTAAAGGGCATCATCCTAAAACGGTCTTGCTTCCATGATGAGATAATTTGTAATTCAGACAAGTTAACTGTGATGCGGTAAGATCTCATTATTGGCTAAGTTGCATGTCTCTGAATTGCTCTTACTACCATAATGTGTTAATTATTGCTGATATTCAAGTAGCAGTAGTGAACTGCTTCTCATGTAAGCATTGGGCCCCCTCCTACATTCCCTTTCCTACACACTCAAATGCACATTCACACACACACATACACACACACACACACACACACACACACACACACACACACACACACACACACACACACACACACCACAGTCCCCGTGCCTGTCTCTCTGACATGTTTTCCCTATATTATGGAACACATGTAGTTGTCCTGTTGGTTAGTGTCTCCCCCAATCTCCAAGCACCTTAATAGTTTATGTGCCATTATGGCACATTTGTAGAATCCTTGGTGTTTAGTATCCTCTCATCCCCAATCCCTGTAGTGATGTCTAGTGATTCCCCCACCCTCCAATCCCTGTACTGATGCTGGTGCCATGAAAGCACTTAAATTTATCCCTGGTAGCTAGTGATTCTCCCGACCCCACCCCGATCCCCATATTGATACCTATACTTGAAGGCACTTAAGTTAAACATATCTCTAGTGGCTAATGCTTTCCCCCTCCTCCTAATACCCGTACTGATGCTGGTGTCATTAAGGCACTTCCCAATTGCATTATTCCTGGTGCCTACTGGCTCCCCACCCTCCTGATCTTCATATATGGTTATGGTAGGTCATTGAACACAGCTTTTGGCTGTGAACAATACCACAATTTGGAGGGGACAATCATGATGATCTAAATGGCTGAGTGATTGCTTGAATCACTCAGTATGTAGGTGCCTTTCTAGAGGCAATTCAAGGGGAGACAACATATGGCTAATTAGCCTACAAAGACTTCCTCGTTAGCATTCAGCACATATGACAAGGCGTATGCAGTGTTGCACATATTCATGAGAAGCACAGTGCAGCATTGTGTTAGAGCCGTTGCCAAAAGGGTAAAACAACATGTACATGAAGGTGTACTCATCAAAGTACCTTCATGCAGACCCCTGTCTATTGACTTAATAATACACCTACTTATTTGCATCTACTTCTGAAAATGTCTTGCAATCAAGGTTGAAATTTATTACTCTTTTAAAACTTAAGCTCTCCTTTAACTCTAGTAAAGATTTCTGATGTGTATCAATGCATTAAAAACCATCTTGCTTCATTACGTTTCTCAATAGTGCAATCATTATGAAATGTGCAGTACAATTTGTTGTGTCAAGGAAACTTCTGGCACTACTGACTTTGGTTATTTGATGTATGTCATGGAGTGCTTTGACCTGGTTAGGATTTCACAATAAACCTTTCTAAGAAAAAGAGAAAATCATAAAACTCCAGTTTACCTTTGTCACGCTCACACTTGTCTATGTTCAGAGTAAGGCTATAGTATTCCAGTCTATAAAGTACTTCTTGAAAAGCTTTGACATGTTTCTGTTTGTTCTTGCCAAAAACTATGATGTCAGCAGTGAAGGTTTAGAGCCTTGTATACCCTGTTGAAAAACAAGTGGTACATTTCTGCAAATAAACTGACACCAAATATGAGGCATTCTTACATTTGCAAACAAATTTGCATAAAAAAGTAGTGATGAAACTGGCCTCAGGATGGAGCTCATGCAAGCTGATGGTCACATGACTATATTTATTTTGCTGAGTACATGAGCCCCTGTTAAAATTAACACTTACATCATCTGTTTGTCTGTTTGAGCATGCATGCAGGTATGTGAGTGAATGAGTGTGCAAGGGCTTGTCTGTGGTTGCCTGGATGCATGTGGGGGGGTCCCTCTTTCTCTCCCTCTCTCTCTCTTTGTACAGCCTGTTCTCATACTGACATATAACCTCATCACTTTTGGTCTGGATTGCATGACATCAGTTCACTTGTGATTCTTTTCAATATCTCTCATTCTTCTAACTTCTTCAATTCATTCCCCATCTTCTGACTTTGATGACAATAAATGTGTTTGTATTCTGCAACAGGTTTGATTGTTTTTGGTATACATTATCACATCTCATTTCTTTAGAATAGGAGTCCACAAGATGAGTACAGTAAAAATGAGTGTTTTAGGGGACTTCAGTCTAAACCCATTAATTTATTATAAACTGCCTTTAAGATCAGACTACAATAGGGCAAATGGGCTGAATCTTAAGATGGCTTTCAATGAGTGATTGGCGTCCATTTAATCACTTGATGTATATGAGGCATCATCTGATAATCTTTTGATATTCCAGTTTTTGCAAGTGTTTCATTGAACCTGTCAAGTAATGGATCTAGCCTTATTTTTAAATCAGTAATACATTCTATTTCTCTGTTACTGATATCATATTTGAAATCTTGACAGCAGGGTAACTCAAAGCAGATCTTTTCCTCAAATGCACATGAAATATGGTGTCATTCAATTGCTTGACAAACTTCTCTTTAGTACGAAGGCAACATTTGAGGGTAAGTTACTCTCTTAAATTATGAACAAAAAAATTGTTGGATGGCTTTCCTAAAACTGGCAGTGGTTGTAGTTTACTGAAAGTGTCACAGATGCTCCGGAGTTATCTAAAAGTATTAGTTATTAATTTGGCAACATTATTTTCACTTTGGTCTAGTATCATGTTTAACTTGATTTATTGCATAAATATTCACAAAAACGTGTTACTTATTCACTGCCATTTGACTTACTAGTCTCATTTTGTGAACAATCTTCATTCTTTCTTGCCTTAGGTTGTTTTGCTACCTTTTTATGGTTAGTAATGTTCTGTCATATTACATGTACCATACTTTTAAAAATACTTTTTTTATTTTTACAAAATGCACGACATCTTTCTTGCAAGATGTACTCCTCAATGGAGACAAAATCACCTGCTGTATGTACAGATACTACAGACTTCTTCTAAATGAGGCATTCATTAGTAGCCCTGTTCCTGTCATAAATGTGTGTATGCCGCCATGATGGTGTATAGTTTTTCCTTTGCATACTCGACATAGCACAATAGAGCTATTCATTATATCTCTGTAGTGTGTTATTCTGATGTCAGCAGAATTTTCTGGGGTACAGCACATGGTTAATTTGCATTAGCTGCAGCCCTTGAAAGCCACAACTGCATGCAGCCTCCACCATCTATCTTACTACAGGACAGTGCCTTCAAACTGCTGAAGCAATACACTGGTCTCTGAGTCATTCATAGATAATGAATTGTGCAAGCCTGCTGAGAAAAAGGACTACATGCTGCATTATACATGTTTGAATTCTGACCTATGATTTTCACTTTTGATGTAGCCTCATCTGTTTACAGATGTATGCTGGGTATTCCACACCTGGAAAGTAAGTTGCAGATCTCCCTAACAGGCATCAAGTATAATGCAGCAGGCTACGCTGTAACAGCAAAATCAAGCATAATGCAGCAGGCTACGCTGTAACAGCAAAATCAAGCATAATGCAGCAGGCTACGCTGTAACAGCAAAATCAAGCATAATGCAGCAGGCTACGCTGTAACAGCAAAATGCATGTACAATCTTGTATGTTTTGCTTAAGTATGACAGACACCACCTCAGTTTTCTCTCAAAGTTCTTAGTAAAACTTCCATGGAATTAAACTTGAATACTCATGTTTGTTTGTGTCGTTCGGCTTTTCCCGGTTAGGGGTCGCCACAGCGGAACTCCGGTCCGCTAATGATTGGCAGATTTTTTACGTGCCGAGTTTGCCAGCCCTGACGCACAACCTTCAACAAAGGTATGCCCATTCACGCATGTCTCCACACAGAAGACGCTCTAGCTGAGAATCGAACGGCACAACATCTTGCTGTGAGGCGACAATGCTACCGCAGCACCACCACCGCAGTGCAAACTTGAATACTCATGTACAAAATGCGAATACACCAAAGACTGCTATTCCATCAATAATGACTTAAATGCATCTCAATACAGACATTGGGTCAGCTATGTTTCAAAGTCAGGAGAGAGAGTTTTACTGGTAGTATCTTCCACTAATATGCTTGTACATATATATATATACACACACACACACACACACATATATATACATATATATATATATATATATATATATATACATACATATATATATATATATATATATATATATATATATATATATATATAGATATATATATATATATATATATATATATATATATACATACATATACATACACATATATATACACACACACACACATATATATATATATATATATATATATATATATATATATATATATACATATAGATTCACTAGACAATCTCGACGTACTGAAATGTCGAACTTCAGTACGTTGAGACTGAATAGTGGAAGGTGCAGTTACACGAAACTGCACTATGTCAAATGCGGAAATGTAGAATCTGCTATCATGGTGTCGCATTCGTGACGTGTGGTGCAGCTTATGAATTTATCTGGGGTTTCAGTTAAGTGATGTTTGTGTAAGGGTATTGGGTAGGGAGTTTAGTGTGTGTGAGTGTGTGTAGTGATGTTTTTTGTGTGTTTGTGTGTTTAGTGCGATGTCAGAGTTAGAATATATAAGTAGAGGAGGTGCAGCCCCCCACATAAGGGGGGTGCAGGGGGGCTTGCCCCCCTGCTTATAGGTAGGGTAGGTGTGTTTGTGTGTTATGTTGTGTTTGCGTGTGCTGTTATGTTTGTTTTAGTGTAGTTAGGTATGTGAATGTGTGTGTGCTTATGTGCTGGTTTGTGGGTGTGTGTGTGTGTGTGTGTGTGTGTGTGTGTGTGTGTGTGTGTGTGTATGTGTGTGTGTGTGTGTGTGTGTGTGTGTGTGTGTGTGTGTGTGTGTGTGTGTGTGTGTGTGTGTGTGTGTGTGTGAATGTTCAATTGTGCTATTCGGTTTTGGGTTTTTAGGTATGTGGGTTTTCCACTATTCAGTCTCGAAATACTGAAATTCAACATTTCAGTATTTTGAGATTGTCTAGTGAATCTATAAATATATATATATATATATATATATATATATATATATATATATATATATGTATGTATATTTATATAAATAATACATTGCGCATATATACAAATATATATATATTTATATATATATATATATATATATATATATATATATATATATATATACATATATATATATATATATATATATATATATATATATATACATATATATAAATGTAAATATATATATATATATATATATATATATACATATATAGGTCTACTTTCGAAGTTTCAAGACTTTGAATTTCTTATGGTCAAGACCATAAGATCAAAGTTTTGAAACTTCAAAATGTAAATAAAAGAAATAGAAAAAATCTTTTTTTTACATTTTTGCAGGGGGGCAATCCTGGCTGTATCTGCCACACCCCCTGTTAATTAAATATACCAACTCCAAGATCACACTACAGCAAGGAAAAAGGTAAATGTACCATTTGGCGCTGTATGGCAATCTCCATTTAAATGGTTTGAAGTTTCAAAACTTTGATCTTATGGTCTCGACCATAATAAATTCAAAGTTTTGAAACTTCAAAATTTAGAAGTAGACGCATACACACACACACACACACACACACACACACACACACACACACACACACACACACACACACATATATATATATATAAAATACATAGTCAAATGTTAAATAACTGGAACAAATAATGAACTTTGAAACCTCAAGAAATAAACAAAAAATAGCAGAAAAGTTTTTTTTGGTTTTTTTTTTTTTTTTGCTGGGAAGCAAGCCCCCCCCCCCCCCCAACCTCCACACCTCTTGCCAATTTATATATATATATATATATATACATATATATATATATATATATATATATATATATATATATATATATATATATATATATATATATATATATATATATATATATATATCAATGCTGAGAATGCACAGCCTTGATAGCCTTGGAGAAATACCGGTTTGATGTTCTCAGCTATCAGCAGTTGGATATTTGACATTAGGAGGCTTCCATCTTTTAAATGTGTGTGTGTGTGTGTGTGTGTGTGTGTGTGTGTGTGTGTGTGTGTGTGTGTGTGTGTGTGTGTGTGTGTGTGTGTGTATATATATTTATATATAAAAAATGTATACTGTTATATAGATACAGTTTTACCACATCTAATGTAATGCCAACTAAACACAATTATGTTCTGAACATGTAATGCCCCTGAACAGAAGTTATATATCCACTGTACTAGAAACCAAGCAAAATATAAATTGCCAGACTGCAACAGAGAATTGCCAGAAAACACTGCATTTGATACCTATGTATAAGAGGCTGTATATCAAGCCATCTTTGACAGCTGTTACTAAAACTTTCAGGAAAATTTGCATTGACATTCAGATACAACTGATACCTAAAACTGCCATTCACCCCTTAAAAATTTTAAAGTACCTCATTGCTAGACTTGGGCTAGCCATACTGCCATGGTCAGAAGAGGAAGTTTTGTTGGTAGCTTTGGTAGAGGAATATCTGTGCATGACCCTATTCAGGAGAATTATAGAAGAGTTTTACTTCTAATATATTGCCAACTTAATATATATATATATATATATATATATATATATATATATATATATATATATATAGATATATATATATATATATATATATATATATATAGATATATATATAGATAGATATGTGTATATATATATATATATATATATAGATATATATATATATATATATATATATATATATAGATATATATGTGTATATATATATATATATATATATATATGGTCTACAATACATGGTCGACATTTCAGAATGTCGAAGACCATATGGCCGAGACCATATGATTGACATTCAAAATGTCGACCATGTAATAAAAAAAACACAGCAATAACTTACCTTCACACTACTAGAAGGGGGGCTATGCCCCCCTGCATCCCCAGTGGGGGGCTACACTACACCACCCTCCCGTGACTTAAATATACCAACTCCGAGATTGCACTACAATGCAGATGATGGAAATCTTTCCATTCCGCACTGTACGGAGATGCTGGTTCCACATGATCGACATTACGAATGTTGATCATATGGTCTTGGCCATATGATCTTTGACATTATGAAATGCCGACCATGTGTAGGGGAACCATACACACACACACACACACACACACACACACACACACACACACGCACACACACACACACACACACACACACACACACATGTGTGTATGTGTGTGTGTGTGTGTGTGTGTGTGTGTGTGTGTGTGTGTGTGTGTGTGTGTGTGTGTGTGTGTGTGTGTGTGTGTGTGTGTGTGTGTGTGTGTGCGCACATATATACATACATATAACATATATATATTGTGGAGATATAGTACATTCCCTCAGAAGAGAAGTCACATACCCACCTCTAATAGAAACCAAGTATACTGTAGTATGTCAGAGAGAGAAAGAGGAATAGCTTTGCATACCACATTTAACAGACAATATCTCAGTCCCAATAAATAATTTGTAAAGTTGAAAAATCATGTAGACTGCCACACTGGAAAACATAAACTTAATTAAAACAATAAAATCACAACAGGGCAAGTGCTTTCGGGTGTCCCCTTCATCAGGTCCATAAAACTAAATTAAACAAAGCTGTATATATATCTAAAACATCAACCACTCAGCATTATGCCCTCCTCCCCTTTAAAACAGGTTTCATAGGTAAGACACAATTCAACTCTGGTGGGCTATGTGCTAAAAACTCAGCTATCCAACCAGATTTAGTGTTCTCAGTCTTATTGACAACACCCTCACCCCTTACATTCATATGAATCACTTGTAAAACCATGAAAGAAAAAACATGGTCTCTATACATGACTATGTGTTGTGATAATGCATTATGCTTAGCTTTCATCCTCATATCTCTTAGATGTTGCAAAATCCAGTCCTTTAACTACCAGTTTGTCTTTCCGACATAGAAAGAAGAGCATTGTCCACACTTAGCTAAGTAGACAACATTGCTAGTATTACAGCTAGCACATACTCTAGGTCAATAAAAGCACTTAGTAACTAGATGAACAAAACTACTCTCAGAAGTGATGAAAGTACAGGCCTTGCAGTGGCCACTTGGAAAAGTGCCCACCTTTGGAGGCCAAACAATCTGATTATCTATAACCCCTTTACACAGCCTCCTTTTTAAATTCAAACAATTCTTAAAAACAAATGAAGGGCTATCACCTAAACATTTCTCTAACCTCTCATCTGTGAACAGAATCTTCCAGTTGTCCCTCACTATGCTACAAATGGCATCTATATCATTGGTATAGTTCAGGCCTACTCTTGGGGAAGCAAAACTAGCCTGCAAAGATGGGCACTTTTCCATGTGAAGCAATGGCACTATTGTTGATTCCCACAAGCTAAAACACTGGACATGTGTTGAATGACACCACAAATGGAACCAGTTGATTCATTTAGTTGTTTTTTGTTTGTATTTTAACATTATTCATGGAAATGGCAACATGCTACTCAGGAACCACTGTTTCTCCACTTCAGTCACATACATTGACAGCTCAGCCATGTTTCTGTTCATCTCCTCCAGGAAGGAGCATCTAAGAGCATTCACTCCCACATGGGCAATGACAAGGCTGCTTAGGTACTTGGGGTGAAGGGATCTAAGTACTGCAGTGGTGTCACATACTTCCACACCTGAAAAACAGCTAACAGTCACTTTATCCTTGCTCAGCCTAGTAAATTTGATGTCTGTGTGCCTACTACAGTTACCTATGACAAAAAAATGTTATTCTGTGGTGGTGCACTCCACTTGCCTTAATGGATTAATCGACCCCCTGTCAGGGGACAAAACAGTGGATGCTGATGCATGTAGTGGGAAAGATGTAAGCATGATACTAAGTTGTGGGTCAGTTATTGCATTGCCTGGGATACTTGGGGAAAAGTTGTTTTCAGTACATCTGTGAAAGATAGCTTAATCTTTGTACTGGAGTACTGTGATGTGGTACCATGTTGTATATTGACAGCCATGGTAAGTGGAATGGTAGTCTCCAGTTTGAGAAGGTATATTCACCCCTCATAAATGGATTCTGTGTCTTGTAACAATAAGGGTTTGCCAGTGGGCATAAGTCAGTTGCTACATTGCCTCAGGGTGTGAACTATCAGGCTGGCAAAAGATGAAATAATACCTTTCAACCTCTTAGAAGGAAGAAGTCTGAACAAAGTCTAAAACAGTGGGGAACAAAGGCCCAAAAATAGGGGCATATTTTAAATATTGCTCTTATAAACTTAGAAAATTGCTAGGGTAACAGATTTTGTGTTATGCATTTTCTGAAGGATATAACGTTTGAAACTCAAATGTGTGACATTATTTAGTTACTTCAATCCTCACTCATTTGCCAAAAAAAAACTAATTTTATGAGGAGCAGACCAAAAATGTGAGGCAAAAATCTGGGCAGCCTGTGAAAATCTGGGCAGTTGAGAGGTATGTATGAAATGTGTACAAACTATGGTCCCATGGTGGCAAAAAACTGCTGTGTTGACAACATAATATATAAAACAAAGTAACAGAGGCAAGTTGAAGGACAAGATCAAGTACAAAATATGAGTGTAGCATGATAAGGTAGTAAGGCAGGCTATAGGAGAAAATATAGTGCACTACAGAGCACAGGTCACCATGTTAGAAAGCAAACTGTGTAGCATTTTCAAGATACGACTGGATGATGTAGACACGGGTACCATGATTAGTATGCAGCTGCAGAAAGGTAAAAGAATGCAATTAGTCAAAAAAGCAATGATAAATAGTGGGGTATGATCACAAAAAGAACAATCAAATGCCCTTGACAGAGCAGATGTAGAGCAGGGACAGCTAATCTATGCTGTACAGTAACCAGTGGGCACAGTTACTCCTCACTATAATTCCAGAAGCAAAACTCTACTATCTTACTTTCAAAGAATACTGTTGTTTTCACCATTCTGAATGAATATCACAGTTTTGCTTCTCTCTCCATTGAGTAATAAATTATTACATTGTTTTGGTGGTATACTAACTGCATCTTTAGCAAACTGCACTGTTTCACTATTTGTAGCAAATGTGTCTGCAATATACAGCTGTATTTTTAACTAGCGCACTTCTCAAATATTTGCTGCCCCCATGCTTGCAGTCTACACCCACATTTCTAGCAAACTGCATTCTTCCATTATCTGTAGCACCTCTGCCTGCATTAACCAGATGTATTTGATATGTCACCCAGCAAGCAGCAGCCTCATTCATCATCATCACCGCCCTTTTCCTATTTTCTACATGGAGTTGGGGTGCTATGTCAACTCTCACCATCTCTCTTGATTCAGTGCCACTCTCCTACCTTCTTCACCAGTCATGCCTAACTGTCGAGGTCTTCTCTCACACAATTCGGCCGTCTCTTTGCAGGATGCCCTCATTTCCTCTTGCCTTCTTCCTGCTTCTTCTGCTTTGATGCACATGCCTGAACCACCACAGTCTGTTCTCTTTTACCTTTTCTGTAATTGAAACTACTTGGGCTTCTACTCTGACGTCCGAGTTTCTTTGTCTATTCCACAGTGTGCATTCTAACACCCCTCTCAAGTATTTCATCTCTATCTCCTCTAGCTCCCTCACCTGCTTTGCCTTCACTGCCCAGGTTTCTGTATCATACAGTAGTATTGGTTGCACCACTGTTTTGCACCCCCTACGTTTCAGCTCCTTTGGCATTCTTCTGCCACACACACTACCCTGGCCATTCTGTTCTAGTTGGCTGCAGCCCCTCTAATTTTAGCTTTGACATCCTCATTCAGACTTTCCTTCTCCTCAACCACCCCTCCCAGACACCTGAAGCTGTTAACCTGCTCCACTGTTTTCCCTACTATCTCAAGTTTAAACTTTTTTCTGATTCTCATATTTGCTGCCAGTCCAGTCTTATTTGTACTCAGTTTCATCAGCTGCACCTTCAGTTTTGCATTCCGTTCCCCAATCACTTGCTGAAGTTTTTGTTCAGAGTCTGCCTGTAATCCCACACTGTCTGTGTAGAGTAGCTTTGTTGATCTGTCCACTTGGATCTGTTGGGTAATATAGTCTATCACCAGTATGAGCAGCAATGGGCTCAGAGATTAACCCTGGTGTACACCCACTCCCACTGGGAACCCCTCTGTGAATCCACTGTTCATGCTTGTGTCACTGGATCCTTGTATACAGGCTGCACTAATTCTACCAATGTTTCTGGGACTTTGAACCATTGTAGAACTGCCCAAATTAGCTTTCTTTGGGCCTTGTCATATGCTTTTGCCAAGTCTAGGAATGCACATTTGGGCTATTTCCTCATAACAAGCTAATTGTTTTGTCTCACTGCAAATACCGAGTCAGTTGGACTGTATCCTGATCTGAATCCTAACTGCTCATCTCTCATCTTACGTTCTACTGCTCTGCATATTTATTTATCAATCATCCCCTTCAGAACTTTCATGCAATGTGACAAGTTTTCGATATCTCTATGCTTCCCACAACTGTGAATATCTCCTTTGCTCTTGTGTACTGCTTATTAATTAATTATTATTAATGCTTATTCTCCAGTTATCTGGGATACACCCTTCTCTCTCTATACTAATATGAATACCCTATAAAGCCATTTCTCCCTAACTGATCCAACATCTTGATCATATCTGCTGTGACCTCATCTTCTTCCAGGGTGGGCTACTTTTTTTAGTTTCGTTGTAGGCTGTGTCGGGAGCAGAACAGCTTCTGGGGGGGGTGGGGTTCTTCATTCAGAAATTAGTGGAAGTGAGCAGGTTATTGCTGGTGTCCATTATGAAGGTTGTCTGCTGACTCTGTTCTTTAGCTTTCTGTCTTTACCTTGCAACCTGATACAGTTTCTTTGTACTATCTGCTGAATAACTTTCCAGAAAGTGCCTCTGATGCCTTGTTCTTTGCTGTTGTACTGCTCTCTTAAACTCATTGTTAGCTAACCAATAGTCTTTCTTAGCCTGGGCGTCTTATTTATCTCCCACTTTTTTTCTGCACTCCTTTCTTTTAATGACATCCTGGACTTCTGCATTCTTCCACCAATGTTCCTTATGTACCTTATTTCCATACCTGGGTCAGACACATATCTGCTGTACAGTCCTCACATATCTGCTGTACAGTCCTCACATATGTGATTTTGAGGTGCTGTCATTTCCCTTCAACTCCACCTACCTTTGCTTCTTCCTGAAGAACAGCAGCCTGAATATTCACTGAGAAAAGTCACGTCTGTAAGTATTAACAGCTTAGTTTACTAATCATGGTACAGACGCCCAGCACTGGACAACTCAGCACAAACAAGGGCATGGCCAACCAATGTAGCTCAAAGCAGAGCAATCAAGTGTAGGTCCATACCTAATAAAACACACAGTGCTAACCAGTTTCCAACAAATATATATTTAAAACAGTATAGTTTCACTTTCTCCTCAACTGAAAAGACAGCAAAAATAATTCTAAGTGAAACATTCCTCTCAGTAAGCAAAAATAGTGTCAATAGCTCAAAATGCATTTCCTTAGTATTAAGGGTTTCATGCAGTAGTCTTTTTCTGGAAATGCTGTTTAGTAAATTGTTACTGCCTCTTGGCCTATGTCACAGCTGAAAACAAGTCTTTTCACAAGTTCACTTATCCACTTAAAATCAAGCAAACAAATAAATAATTAGGTGCTGCACAAGATGACAAGTCAAAAAGGCAAGTGAGAGTTAGCTGTTATGTCATGTTACAAACAGAACTACAGATTTTGCCAACAGGGCCATTTGGCACATCTACACTTGTCAATTATTTATTGAATAACCTGTAGGTCCTACTCATCTAGCAGGTTATCTCCATCCCCATGCCAGTTCCTTGTATAATGCCTTTATTCCTTTCCTACCTCTCCTTAAAGTCATTGTTTGAGACCCTGCTGCACCTTCAAAAAGGCCGTTTACGTTATCTATTACTCTTTTTTGTGAAATAATGCTTCATTATACCTCCCTTGAATCACATAGTGAGCCAGTGTTTTGCCACCTTAACAGCCACTCTGAGCCTGTTCAATTTTTTCATTAACGTTTTCTTTTGTACCTTGATCTAGGTAGGTGCATCCATCTCTCCTTTCTAATGTAATTCCATGGATATCCAATCAAACATGTCTATTAGACTTTCACTTGTGGCAAACAAACTCTCAAGTTACAAAAAAACTGGAGATGATCAGAGAAAGAGGGAGAGATAAAAACTCTTTTTGACTTCTTTGCTGTGCCATTCCTACTGTGAATTCATGCTGCCTTGGACCCTTTGCCCTACAGACATCCATATATTTTAAAAGTCAGTCACTCATCAGTGGTTTGGATGTTCTAAAATCTTTCTTTCCTCAGTGATTCCATGATTTTCATACAAGCAAGGTCAAACCTATGAAAAAAGGTTCAATGCCTTAATCTTGCATCCGCACCTCTGAAGAATAATCACATCTGTTTTCCAGTCATTGGAAATGTTATCCTTTTCCCAATATTTATTCATAAAAAGCTCAGGTGGCAGTATTACAAATTCTCCCTTCAATTCTCTTAGAATTCTAAAACAAATCTGAACATAGGCCCCATTGCCTTCTGCATCTCTTGATTTTCAAGGACTTTCAGGATCCTTTCCCTATGAAAGGACTGAAATTACCCAAGTTATCTTAGGAATTAGTGCTGCTGATATTGGTAAAATGCCTTATTTTCTTTCATGAATACTGTGAAAATGTATTCATTCAGTACTGCTTTTACACCACATTTGTCTGCACAAACATCTTTAATTCCCTTCCTGCTTATATAAGTGCAAACATTTATTTCCCCTCTTGATGGTACTGGTTAGCTTTCCTCTACTCAGAGGTTTTGGATTGTTCGACCTTTGCACTTGTGTTATAATTAATATACTTCCTTCAAATGTTCAGTTTTAAACACAAAGTAGTAGACTTGTGGTCCTAAATACAACCTCTAAGGAATCTGTATCCTGCAAACAAGTGTTTGAATTTAAATTTACTAACATATAGGTCAAGCTTTATTATAAAAGCAACCTTACATATCACATCCTATTGCTAAGTCTAGAACTTGAAACAGCTATGTGCATCAGTAAATCACAGTTATAAGTAGTAGCACCATGTGACAGTAATTTTCATTTTTTTGCATGTTTTTACTCCTGCTGTCTGTTCAGACATCAGTCCCTCCCAGCCAGGTGACCTATGCATTCCCCATCACTGTGGATGGACCATCGATTAGACAGCCATCAGGGGTGATTCATATGTTTTTTTCCTTTTCTCCCTGGTCTTAGCTGCAGATACTCGGCTAGGTGCTAGGAGGGGGCATGCAATTCATGGAGGATATCCCCCTTATTTCTGTAAGGAGCATTCCCTCGAATCAGCTCTGCCGCTCCCCCTGAAGTAAAAATGGTGGTCATCCCTGTCTCCACCAGGGTGATTACACCTCTCATTGTGTCCCTGACTTCATGTGAACCATCCCACACACACCCCCAGGAATGGACAGCAGGAAAGATGACTTTACTATTTGTCTTCTTCCTTTGGGATTCATTAAACTTCCTAAATGTTGCATATTTCTCCACATATTTAGTGCCCCACACACACACACACACACACACACACACACACACACACACACACACACACACACACACACACACACACACAGTTTAAATGTGTCTATGGTGGCATTTCAGATGTACCCTATTATTTCTCTACCCCACCCTCATAGACAGGGGTTTTTCTGAGGCCCTTCCCATTTATATCAAAGCCTATGATTGTGAAGTTCAGAACCCTCCATATTAACTGGTTCAGATATGTATTATGTTCTCCGTGTACCACATTCTTTGGTGATCATTCCTTCCAAAAATGGCTGCACACTTCTGTACCTTTGGATCCCTTTTTCTCTTCCCATCTGAGAACACTTGGTCCAAGTTATTCCTGTTTAAGTACTACTAGCTCTCTCAAGTCCATCCTTACATGGCATCCCTGCTTTTTTGGGAGGGGGCAGTAGTCTAGGCATTCCACTTTACATCTAGCATATAAAATCGATTATTAACAATACCTCCCCCTTCTTTGTCATTATGAGGTAACACTTTGCTGTATTTTCCATCCTCTTGAAAAAGTGTTTTGTACAAATCTTTTGAGTGGAGTATCCTGCTATTTGAAGTGTCCAATGTTGCCCGGAAGGCATATTTAGTACCAACCAAAAGATAGCAGAATGTAAGTCTCTGACCTTAGTAACTATAGATAAACACCAAATTACTCAAATGATAAGTACCTAGAGCTTACACTAAACTACTAAAAAAATCCCTGAAGAATATAATCCTTAGATCCTTATAGTAATCAGCCTCTTGAATAATTTTGTCATCAGTAACACATGGATATATTCTCCCTGCGCTATCAAAATGAAGAACACTACTCTTTTTAAAATTTTACTCAATCTTATTACTAGATAAACACAAAGCTAACCTGCCCATTGCTTTTTGAGGAGTGTGATGGTCATTAATATCTAAAATGGGCAGAGATACACTAATTCCCATGCTTGCTGTGCCCATATAATTAAGGCATTCGATCTTCATCCAGAATATGCACTCCCTGTTATTAATCTAAATCTCTCACAAATCATTCAAAAATTTGAAAACATTACAAACAGCATCTTTTTCATCTTTCGTTTACTTCTCACAGAAGAGAGGACTAATGCATCTCACTCCAAAAAGGAAAGTAGTTACTAGTCGCAGCCTGATCTGCCTTGCTACCTCCTACCTTTATCTTACAACTATTCTATGAAATATACTGGCCAACTTTGAAAAACAAACCAATAATAAAAAGCTCCACATATATCCTCAGCACAAACAAAGGTAACAGCCTTTTCAAATGCTTCTCTTCTTCCTTAATATTTTTGAAAGGAGATTCAGTATGATTGCACCAGCCAAGCAGAACCACTTGCCCACAAACCCATGGAAATATAACAGACTACACTAAATTCAAACAATAGTACCTAAGCCAGTTATATTACTGCACTTGTTTCATCAACAAGGGATAAATACTCTCACTTCAGCATAAAGCAATCAGTGAATACATTACTATAGTGAACATAATCAGCAAATACCTAAAACAGTCCTTAACAATGAATCATACCTCTCAACTGCCCTTAATTTTGCCTTCTCTTTTTGCCTAGTTCCTCGTAAACTTTTTGATTTTCTGATAAATCAATGAGGATTACAGTAAGGTAGTAATGATATAAATTAGACTTTCATACAGTGTGTCATGTTGTTCAGAAAATGCCTATCAATGCAAAATAGGTTCATATGTTCATAGGTGGTTACTAGGTTACTGACCCGATGGTCTTTATAACCCTAGCCGTGTGTATCCAGTATAATACTAGAGAAACTCAATATAAAGGATCTTGCCTAAACTGAAGATCTTGGTTAGCAATGACTGCCCATATCTAGGAGGATCACAAATGAAATCCCTGGCAGGAATTTATGGCTTCCCATCCAATCATCCAGGCTACACTTACACAGGGTCATAGAGGGGCTTTGTTGGATGTGAATTCATAGCCTATTCCAGAGGAGTGGCAACCTCTGAGAGACATATCTGTGTCTCCAGCAGGTCCTATTTATGTCGCAGGCCAGGCTAAGGTCCCTGGAGAGGGTGACCCTTGTCCAATTTGATTTTTGTATGTGTAGCATTTCCATTAGGTTTGGATTCAAGATTGCTCTGTAGGCCAGGCACAAGTCTCCTTTAAGTAGTCAGTACACTACTGAGTACAGTGACAGTGACTTCATTCTGTCAATGTATGACTTGCTGGAGACCCTGAATTTTCTTGGTTAGAAATCTCTGAGGTCTCTCAAGTTGCTGCAGGTGCCTGTTAAGGTACATACTAAAGGAAGCACGGTACTCAATTATTGGCCTGATGAGTGTCAAGTAAAGGGGTGTTATGACCTCTTTCAATCTTGTGGCACTGCCTTTGTTAATGAGGTGTGAAACATAGAATGCCTTCCTTACTTCAGCAGATACATGGTGGTCAAAGTTTAGGCTGCAGTCAACTTGCATTCCCAAGTCTCTCACTACTGAGTTGTTACTTAGGGTATTATTATTTATATGACAGTCTGCAGGGATATCATTTTTAATGAAGGGGATGATAATGCATTTTTAGCACTGAGTTTCAGTCCATGGCTTTGGCACCAGTCATTGTTTTTTGTAAGTCATTCTTCAAGTGTATTGACATAGTTTGGGGATTCGATGATTGCACCTAATTTGCAGTCATCAGCAAACTTAGTCAGCTACAGCCCCTCTGTTTTGGCCTGAACTTCTGCAAAGTATATTCCGAACAATATGGGGCTCAGCACGGACCCCTCTGGAACCCCACTGGTGACACATCTGCTGGTTGAGGCAAGTTCCCAACTTTGACTGAGTGTGATCTGTCAGTGAACTAGTTAGCAACCCACCTGATGACATTGTTGATATTCATTATTTTAATTTCTCCAAATCTTCTGGGTTTCTAATACCATGAAGGGAATGGACCCCATTCCTAAGTCAAAGTATGATTAAAAGTTCATAAAATTAGTATTGTTTCAGTCTTTGATATCAGCCAGAAGTGCCCTTCACAGCACCTGCAATGTGCCCAGAAATGACTCCTTCTGCAATCTGTACGGAGTTACATGTATTGGTAACATATCTACATATGACTGTAAATTCTTTTTTTGTAAGACCTGTTGCTCCTGCAACTATTGGAACTGTCTGGGTGTCTTTCTTCCACGTTGCTCTAATTTCTGCCTTAAAATCTTGATATTTTATGACTTTGTGTCTCTCTGTATGCAAGAGACTGCAGTCACTGGGTGTAGCAATTTCAATGATCAGTGCTGCTTTTGTCTTCATGGACCACTATATCTGTTTTTCTCTACCCTATCTTTTGAAATGCTGGTAATGTGTGATCCTGTGTGATGTAAACTTCATCATTCTTAGTGATGCTTTGTGGCTCATGTTTCCAGTGTTTTTCAGCCATTTCAATACCATAATGTTTGCACAATTCTCCATGTAATAGTCTTGCCACATTATTATGCCTTTCAGTATACAGTCCTTCTGCCATTAGTATGTCACAACCAGCAACAAGGTGTGTGACTGTTTCCATGTCTTTTTTACAAAACTGACATTTGTCTGTTTCTCCCACATGTTCAATGGACTTTGTAAACCAACGTGTGCGTAACCCACTATCTTGGGCCGCCAGTATTAACCTTTCATCTTTTAGTGTGAATTCGTCTCTCCTTAACCATTCTTGCAATTGATCCTCATCAACATGAGGTTCTTCCAGAAGTTTTCTATACTTGCAACTATATTTATGCATTTTCCACATTTCTTGCCTTCTCATCTGATCCTTCACCTTATATTCTTTCTTTTGATTTTTGGCACATTCAATTGCTGCCTAATTTTTATCTTCTTCTGGTTTGATTTACATTCCTGCCTGATGCCAATGTGCTTCTGCTAGACTAAGTAGGGAAGCCATCTTAGATTTAGTCTCATCATATTTCAAAACTTTCACTACTTGTGGATCTTGTGAGGTCGGCAGATATGTGTGGAGTCCCACAATCTATGCATGTAATCAATTTCAAGGAGGTCCATACCTCATTTGGAACGTGGAATATGTAATCTTGGTATGCACTGATTTTTATAAATCATTTGATGAGCATGAAGCATCCGTCTTGTTTTCCTATCTAATCTATCCAACACCTTTTGGGGCCAATCACTCCAAAACTGTGTTAGGACAGAAAGAGCAAATTGGTTTATAGCTTGAGTTTTGTTCCTAGATGTCAATGCTGTTTTCAGAATTAACTTAAGTCTTCTAAAATACTCCTTACTGAATTTTATTCGCATTTTTTCATGTTTTATTGTTGATCCTTTATCAATTCCCAGATATTTATACACTCTCTCTTGCTCAAGTTCATTTGTATCACATTTTTGTACCAAACTGATGTTTTCTTGGTGCTGCAGTTTTCTTGCTTTAAAGGTTGCTTTTGCACATTTATCAAGACCAAATGACATTCTTATAGCATCTGAAAAAGTTTTGACTACTTGCAGTTGTGCTTTCAGTTCCTCATCTGATGAGCTATACAGTTTTAAATCATCGACAAAGAGAAGATGAGAAGTCTTTACATTATGTTGTTTCCTAGGAGCCAAATTATAGCATTGGCCTAATCTGTAAGTAGACAGCTTAATGGGTTAAGGGTAAAACAGAATAGCAGTGATGACAGGCAGTCACCCTGGAATATCCTCCTTTGAATTTTTATCTCTGGAATAATAATTTGTCCTTTATCATGGCTTAATTGCAAAGTGGTCTGCCACTGTCTTCTGGTCACATGGGGGTGTACCTTATACATTTTTAAGCACTCCTTTATCCATGAAGGTGGGATACTGTCATGCATTTTTGTAATCAATCCATGCCATACTTAGATTCTTCACCTTTTGCAGTTCTCCTTTATGACTTTATTTAGCAACAAATGATCCTTGGTTCCATATGACTTTCTTTTATTACCATTTTGTTCTATTGCCATGATTGAATTTCCTTCTAAATGACTATAGACTCTGTCAGCATCAATTCTGGTGTATAGTTTATACATTTTCAGAAGACAGGTTATTGGTCTATAATTTTTAGGAAAACTTTCAGGTTCACTTTCAAGTAGGAGTATTGTTTTTCCTGTTGTTAACCAGGTTGGTGTCTGCTCAGGGTGCTCATACAAATAGTTCTTACTGATGGCTAAATCTTCATGCAAATATGTTAATACTTTTAGCCAGACGTTAGGTACTGCATCTGGGCCTGGGGTTTTCCACATGAAGGCTTTTCTTAACTTTATTTCAATCTGTCTGGCTGTTACTTCATCCCATTTCATATCCTGTACCTTTGAACTTTTTATTCTTTTTTTTACTTCTTCTATCCATTTAGCATCTTTGATATTCAAATGGGAGAGTTTATCAATGATGCCCGAATATGGGATTGTGTCGAAGCCCTTGGCTAAGTCAAGGTAGGCTGTATGCACAGATTTGCCTTTGTCTGTGGCTCTGGTGATGTTTTCGAAGAGTCCACCAGATTTCACAGGCATGACCTGCCTTTGACAAAAACAAATTGTGTCAGATCAAGGGTTTGGAGATCACCTATATCCTTATTTATAAGGTCCATGATGATTCATTCCATGACTTTACAGATAAGGCTGGTTGAGCGTATGGGTCTGGGTTAGTTGCTGTAACCCCATTATGAAGGGGGATGATAGTTGCTGTTTTCCATTCAGCAAGGATAAAATGAGTACTCAGGCTGTGGCTGAAGAGAGTACCTAATAAAGATGCTGACTCATGGTTTAGACCATCTAAAACATAACCTAGGATTCCATCTAGTCCCACAGAGACTGTGTTTTTTGGCCTTGGAGGGAAGATTAAAGACTTGCTCTTTGGAGATTCAAGGTAGGGGAGATGTAGAGAGAATGCTTAGTGGAATGTTTGGAGAGGACAGGGGAGTGAAATTTTAGCCAAACCTGTTGGCTAATAGATTATATATTTTTGCAGGATCAGTGTATGTGTGATGCCATCCACATCTAGTTCAGGACACATCTGGGTCCTACCTTTTATGTTACGGATACAGCTGAAGAATGCCTTATGGTTATCCTTAGCTATGGTTGCTAATTTTTTTTCGAAGTTGCCCTTAGAGGATTTCACAAGTTGAATTATTTGTTTGTTCAAGCAGAGGAGAGTGTTCTTCCAGTGCTGGGACCTCTCATTTTATTCTTAGACAGCAACATCTTCCTCTTGTTGTATAACTTATTAATGATAGATGTCCACCACGGAGGCTTCTTTTTTTTCTTGAGGATCTTGTTTTGATCCTATCAGGTACAGCTGTGTCAATACATTTGTGTAAGTGTTTGTACTGGGCATATGTGTATACCTTAGTATAGTTGTCAATGCCATCTGTGGGAACAGAAGCTTGAAAATGATTTATGGCATCCCTTAGAAGTTTATAATTCACTTTGATGAAATTGTTTGGCCTGATTTCACCAAAGAGGGGTTCAGGTGTTATAGCTACTTCAAATGTGACTGATTTGTGATCAGATTTAACCAGTGAGGGTCCTATACTAGTGGTGGTGCAATGGTCATCTGTGTTGGTGAGGACCATATCAGGAATATCGGGTTGCATACTATTTGTTCCAAGGCATTATTGTTAACAAAGTCCATGAACCTTTGTGCAAGCATGTTGGTACTCATATAAGTTTCCCAATGGAGGTGTGAAGGCTACTAGCCTAGCTAGAAAGAATTTTGTAAATAATTCTATGTCACTATAAATATTAATGTAATCCACAGGCTTGTTCTACAAATGTAAAAAGAACTATATGTTAGGATTAAACTATATGTTGTACTGAGCTTCAAAAATGTAACCACAGTGCACTCTGGAAGAAAGCTGATACGTCAAGCGTTTTATGACTGATCTCCAGCTCGGAGACAGGATGTCTGGACTAAGAAATTATTTTTATTGTTTTAATTTAAGAGGTAATTACTAAGGTTTTACATGTAAAATGTCTTTTATTGCTGTGGCTTCCTGCATGTGCAGATTACAAAAAGAAATATAAATTCTGATTTTCTGTTAGCCTGGGAAACTAAATCAGAACGGTTAAGAATGATGTAATCTGAAATGACTCAGCAGTACTGTGTTATCAATTTAAGACAGAAAGAAAGAAGAGCATTTTGTATTTTGTCTGAACCTGAACGCATCAATTCGCCAGCATTTGCTTTTCTCTGTAAGTAAGATATTTATTTAGAACACTGATGTTTCTTAGAGATAGATAGAATATTGCCAGATGAGTCTAGCTGTTTTCTATATTTATGTCAGACTATCCTACAGTATTGGTTTAAAGCATTTTCCTGTGATCTCTGAACTCTGTAATGTCATTGTGTTGAATTAATGAGTATTGCCTTGAGTTTTTTATTATTTATTATTAAATATTTTTAAACCTTTCAACTGTGGCTGTTTTGTGTAAAGGTAATTTAAGCTCTTAGAGTACATTGCATGTATTTAGTGATACTATCCAAGCCACTCCAATAGTCTTGCTGTTCAGCACACTTACTAGTTGGATAACAGTAATATTACACAGTGAAATTGGTCACCCTTTGGGAAGGGCTTTATTAGTAGCTAATAAGAGTAGTTGGTAGCAGTGATTACTACCTTATAGCCTGGCAGGAGGGGGCATACTTGGAGAACCTATGCCAGCCTTCCGCAGGAGTGTCTGTGTGTTTGTATATAAACCATATCTCAAAGTGTGTGTGTCAGCTACTTGGGCAGGGACACAAAGCACTGGTTGGACAGAGAGGGTACTGGAGGTTTTGGCTTCACTATTTGGCTGGGACCTGAACCTTATTGCTGTGCCAGTGGGGAGTTTTACTGGGGATCTAGAGGGAAAGGGAGAAACCAGCCCCAGACTGATTGTGATCTCTGTGTGCTCTTAAGGGAAATTGTACTTTACTGTGTGTATACTTGTTATCCTTCCCAATGTGCATGTCCCTCACTGGTGCTAGTGGTGAGGATTGAGGCTCCTTGATTACTGAGACAGTGCACAGGCATCACAGGAGAGATAGTTAAAATCACCCATGACTAGACTATTTGGTTGTAATTTGATTGACTCAAGTAGGTCAAAATAAGAAGTGTGGGTATCATGGTTCATTGAAGGGGGACTATAGCTAATGATTTGAAGAGAGCTCTGACCTACAGCTAGTTGAACTTGAAGCAACTAACTCCATGGAGTTTTCCTGTCTAACCAGTCTAGAGTTGTATTTATCTTTGATGAAGATAGATACTCCTCCTTTGGTTCTCACGCGTTCATTTTGTGGTCTGAATGTGTGGAAGGCATTGTAGCCTTGCAAGGTCAGGGTATTCTCTGTGGCCCTGAACAAACGTTTCTGTGACTGCACAGATGTCAACATCCTCCAGGGAGATGAGTGGTTCCAGAGACTGTAGTTTCTGATTATTTAAACTCCTAGCATTTAGCAGCATAACCTTTAATTTATTTGTAAGTGATATTTTCACGTTGGAAATTTTGTTCTTGAGACCTTGCTTAAAAAAGGCACTATGGGGAGGCAAGTGCCTTAGCCAATAACCAAAAGCCTATAGGTGACAGATGAAGACCATCTCTGGCAAAGCTGCATGGTCTATCAACTATGTCATCCCAAGCTGACAGGAAGTGGATCCCCTTAGACACCAGAAACTTAGGCAATTGTTGAAGTCAGTCATTTTTTGTTTATATTGTGGTGTCATCCTAGGTGAGGGTAGAATGCAGCTCAAGGCTAGGATCATACTTGCTTGGGACACATATTCATAGAGCTCAATCATGTCTCTCTTCTTATAGCCCAGTGAGGTACATCTCAAGTCATTCTTGTTGGGAGACTTGAGTGCACATGTGAGCTCTCGGATCCTAGCACCAGATACACAGCTGACCATAACCATCTGCTTGTCCAGCCTGGTGAGTGGGACATCTGTGTGTCTCACAATGGAGTCACCTATGACTAAAACATTTTGTTTAGATGTGCTTTGCCTTTGGAGCTTTGGTGCTTGTGTTTTTATATGTATTGAGTTCTGCAGGTGCTGTATTAGGTGTAGCATGTTTGTGTTTGGAAGGTCTCTGGTGTTTAGGCAGGTTTCTGGCATGTACCTCCGCATATGATGGTTTATGTGTTGAGTGCATGGTTTGTGTAAGAGGTGTCGTATGTGAGCTGACAACCTGTTCATTGTTACTGTTCTGTGCACAAGACAGCAATGATTCCAGATTCTTAGTGTAGATGCATCTCTCACAAATTGTAGTTGGGTGATTTAGGTGTAGAGGGCTGTCAATGTACATGAGCTAGTTGCTACACTGCCTCAGGATACCCAAGTCAATAAGGTTGGCAGGAGAAATAGAGGGAAACTGACCATCCATAATTCTAGGTTAAATCCTGTTTTCACAATGGGGAGAGAAATTGAGGGCTGAGGTATAACTGTGTGATCTAGATTAGGTCTATACTAGCAGGAGTTCTCTAAATGGTAAGAGACTATTGTAGATGTTGTGGTTTTGGGACTGTTTAAGGATTAGAAGCACAGCTGAGGAGCTCTCTGAGCAGCTTAGCACAATTTAAGGACTTCTCGGCCAGATCATGGGAAGCTACTAAGGCAGAATTTATCTACTGAAGTATTTGCATCTATAACCACCAATGGTTACCCCCACTGCTTGGTACTGCATGATGGTGCATGGAGGTGCACCATGTGTAAACATATGAATACAGCAGAACAGTGGATAGTCTCCTAACTCTGTGGAGCTGTGTTAAAACAAATGCAAACATGGGCAAACATGGGGCTTATGTAGCAACAGTGAGAAAACTGAATTAATCAATTTAGCCAATAAAAAAGCTCAAAACTGAGCCCAGTGCCAACAACCTTCAATAAGATGAGTCCTAACTGCACTCTCCTGCCATAAGTGTGCAGGGGGCTCTTCTCCAACAAAAGATAGCCTGATTTAGTGCTCAATTTAGCAAGCAGTACCAGATTCAGCAGGTCTGAATCTAGTCTATGCTACAGCAGACAAAAAATGCAACAAATCAGCAAGAACAGTTTTAAAGAATTAGCAATATAGCAAAAATACAGTTTTAAAGTGCAAAATACAGTATAAAATTGTATTTATGGTTATTAGCAGAATCCAACAGATTCCTTGGATTTCACAGATGAATACAGCAGAGTAGTGTCTCGTCACCTAACTTTCTGGAGCTATGTTAATACAGTGAACAAACTGAATTAAACAATTTAACCAATAAAAAAGCTCAAAATTGAGCCCTGTGTCAGCAACCTTCAATCAGATGAGTCCTAACTGTACTCTCCTGCCACACGGGTGCAGGGGGCCTCACCAATAAAAGGTAGGCTGGTTTAGTGCTCAATTTAACAAACAGATATTAATGTTTTAAGTGAATTACAGGAAAAGCCGAAAGATACAACAACAGTAATATTTAAACATTGCCTCTGGTTTTGGCCCTTTGCCCCCTACCTCACCCCACCATTATTTTTGGTTTTGTCCAGAATTCTTGAATATGGAAGTTGGGTGGTATAGATCAACTGTAGATGATCACAGCTGTATACATGTAAATATATATCAGCATTTTTTATTTTACCCTTGAACAATTTTTGTTAAATTTATTGTTTAAATGTCTTCAGCAATGTGCTCTGAAATTCAGCTATACATTAAGAACTTCTCAAGAATGGACCAGCCCACCCACCATGTTAGCAAATAAATAAATAAAAATGTTTACTTGCATGTTCTACTACTTTGGTACCTCCCCTCATACAGAGAGAAAGCTTAATCTTTTCCTATGTTAACCACTTTGAATATCTTATATATTACATATCTCAGTATGTTTTCATTCCAGTCATGGCTCTCTGAGTGCCATTTTGACACTGCCAGAATCTCATGACAGTCTTCTTCCATCAATGCTAGTAGTTTCAGTAATGTTTTAGAATAGCTGTACTCTTATTTTCTATTTTGCTATGCATTTGTGCCCTTTTACTTTACTCATGGGTATATTCTTTTGACTTTTTATCCATTAAACATGTCTTCTGTAGTTGTTCTTGCTCACAGAGTTTGCTTTACTAATGACTGTCATGTTTTGAATGTTTTGAAAGGGCAGACAAGTTTTCCTGGAACTCACCTGTGCCTCTTCATAATTCCTCTTAATGAAACTGCTAAATCTGTAGGATCCCTGCTGCTTCTGTCAGTCAGAGGCAGAAAGTCCCATAAATATAGGCCTTGCAGATCTTCAGTCAAAGTGCTGAAGTTTGCACCTCATATTCAGCTTTTTTTGAACAACTATGATAGGGAAATACCCTATGATTACACAAGCCATGTGCAGGTAGTACTTCTGAAAATGTTAGTTCGCTACTTTCCTAAAAGCCATCCCCAGTCCTTCAAGCTTCTCCTGCATTGCTTTTATCCCTTTGCCAGCTAGGTGATTTGTTCTAAACTTGGACATTCATCCCTTTGTCAGCTTGGTCATTTGTTCCAAACTTGGACATTCATCCCTTTGCCAGCTTGGTCATTTGTTCCAAACTTGGACATTCATCCCTTTGCCAGCTTGGTCAATTGTTCCAAACTTGGACATTCATCCCTTTGCCAGCTTGGTCATTTGTTCCAAATGTGGACATTCATCCCTTTGCCAGCTTGGTCATTTGTTCCAAACTTGGACATTCATCCCTTTGCCAGCTTGGTCATTTGTTCCAAAAGTGGACACTGGCATCAAGTTTCTTATCTTGCTTGTTTCTCCTACATTAATGGAGGTACACTGGCTGTCTCTTCTGGCCAAACATCCAGCATATAATTCCCTCTGCTGTTCCTTACCTACCCCCAATTCCACTGTCTTTGTTACTGAATCCCCCTAGTGATGATATTTCATCCTAAACTGGGAGCTGGTTCCACTAACTTGTGGTTGTTCTATGTGAAGGTTCTCAATGCCCTTCCAGAGAGTAATGTACCCTTAGGAGGTCTAATCTCTGTCCTCCAATAACATAACAATTGCTGGTCAGTAAATCTAAATGGAATTTGTCACTGTTTTAGCACCCTCTCCATCCAGTAAGGCAGTGGGTCCACTTGAGCATCATTCTTAGCACTGTAGAGCATCAGAAGTAACCTTCTATATTCCTGAAGGAGACACGTAATTTCCAAAGTTTTCATTGGGTGTATCTCAGTTGAGAGAGGTGCCTGCAGTTAGTACAATGCTACATCCTCTAGAAGGTATATTTGAAGACTATTGAGAAATTCTTACAAATATAACTGAAAAATGGACATTGCCTACAATCTCCATATTTAGTGCTTCATATTCTTACAAATGTTGGACTGTGTTACAAGAATTACATAACTGTCTCAGAGGTTGTTAAGAAGTATTCAATTATTTTATTTAATCATGCAATTATGGGGGTAATTTAATATTAATATTATTTACTATTCATTTATTTGTTTAGTATTTAATGTTCATTTTCACTTTCTGTAAATTGTTATTTTCTGCAGTACTAATTGTTTGCCAAGACTGGCATCCCCCCATCTCCTTCTGAACTACACAGAGGTTAGTGGGAGCCAACGTTCATTACCAATGTTATTACTAAAAATACAATTTCCATTTACCGTGAATGGGGATTGCTTACCTTGGGAGGCATCAATAAGTTATGCATACATTATATTCACTGTAAGTAATATTCACTGTCCAGCATTCTTAATGACTGCCAACTACAGCTCTACAGTTAACTGTATTATATCCCCCTCATCTGCTCTTACTCATGTTTTATCTACTTTTTAAGTATAGTTGAAGTTTTATAAAAAAAAAATGTGAAGAAGTGAATTACAACAACCCTGTGAAAGTGTCTTATTAAAATATATGTTAATCTCAAATCTGGAGTCAGATTTCTGCAATTAAAAGCTAGTCTGTTATATCATCAGATGCCCCTGAGGCTATTTCACACATTCTTTGATATGCAGAAAGCTAAAACACAGCCTCAGTTGAAAGCCTGCCCTGCTAGATCATAAACCCAAATAACATAAATCATACATTCAAAAGACAGTAATGGCTTTCCCCAAAAAACAGCAAAGTACAATTGCAGTGAAAAAATAAAACAGAATAACAGTTATGTAGCAATTTTGTGATTACTAATTTGTCAAAAATGTTATTTTGCCCTCTTACTAATAACCTTTTGCAGAGAGCAGTATATTAATGAAAATGTATTATTTCCACATTATGCTTTTTAGCTAACCTTACATGTGGAATTACATCAGAAACCTTAAACGGCCTTTGGTGATGTTACATCTAGTGAGACATGCAACATGGTTGAAGAGTTACAAAATCATAGGCGAGTTAAAGACTCGCGCAGAAAACAATAATGGAAAGATGCCAAGACTGATTTTCTGATACTTGTACGGCAACAGTAATGTAATGCATAAAGACTGCTAGCCTAACAAAACCAGGAGGATGCTAACACTAGGATACGGCTATCTAAACACATGCCGCAAGAATAATACATGCAGCCACAGCCTCCACCTTCCCCATGTGATTACATATTATAAATACTTTGAAATGTTTAAAGTACGGCACAGGCATTCTGGCACATTTATCACAATGCAGCTGTTCCAAGAATCATGGATACGAGTTTTGCATTAGGATTTCTGAAAATGTAGCATGAGGTATTTAAAGGAAGAGAACAGATGGCAAACAAAGGTAAAGTGTCACATCTACACTGCTTTCCTTCCTCTTTAATACCCGCGCCCTGCCCAATTCCCACAGATAGTTTTGTCCCTTTCCCTTGCTATGCTTAGTCTGAGCGAGCTGTCTTTGTGAAGGAGCAGTACCGATAACACATGCAGGTGCGTTAGCGTCAGAAACATTCAGTATGCTTCTGCTTGTCACTGAACTGTCTACTCATTTTCTTTTCCATTCAGCCCATCTGTTTTAAGTTTCTGTTTCAGCCCTGTTAGTTTATTTAAGTCCCAATTTATTACTGATTTTTTTTTAATCTGTGGTTAAGACAGACTAAGCACCTGGCTCCTAAGTGGAAATGACTACAGAGCAGACAAATGTAAACTAAAATATCTAAGTAAAGGATTTGTGCACCACAATGAATATAAGTGAAATTATTGTCAATATATTTAGCACCATGCCACTCCAGTGTGGGCTGTGTCAACAGAAAAACCATTATTGACATGCACATTACTGGAATGAACATCTTATCTTTCATTTGTGAGATCACTTAATTAGCTGAATGCCCTGCACAACATACAAAAAACAGCATGCCAATGCATCTCTTACTGCAATACGAGAGAAAGCTGCAGTTTATGATCAGGGATCCAGATATATTGTGTCAAAGTTGCAGAATCAGCCCACAGCATTTTTATCACCAGTTCTGTTTTATTTTTCTTAAATATGGTGCAAGCACCTAAACAACCTCAAAGAGGTTTACGGTAATGCAAGTGATACAGACAGTAAACACTAAGTTATAACATTCAAAGGTAATTTCCTTATAAATGTAGAATAGACTGAAACTCATAATCTGATTGTCCTGATACTAAGCAGTTTTCATACTTTTGTCTTGGCAGTAGAATTGTGACACTGTCTCTCAACCCAAGCAGTTGCACTTCTGCCATTAACTGATAGTAAGAGCTGTAAGAGCTCAGTAAAACAAGATTTACTGCTTCACTGAATCATGGTACATAGAATCATGAAGGCTGGAATGTTCCACTGGTGGACAGGGGGTAATTCCCACCAGTGATGTCAGCAACCTGGGGTCAAGCTGCAGCCGAAGTACTGCAGGATGACCTGCAAAGGGATAGGACATACCTGGCTGATAAGTAGCTCCTACTTCCTGGGGGAGCTACAGGAGGATCACCCTGCCATGTCTGCCATAACATTGATGGCCTGTCTCAGTACATTCAGACATGATAAAAGTGGGATGTGAGAGCTGCATGAGGATACAAAAGCACATGCTCAGACCAACCATGTCAATGTGTGTTAATCACAGGGAGAGGACAGTGGACTCCTTAAAGAATTTAAAAAATAATCCATGCACTTTGCATTATGACATCTCTGGATCCACCACCCAGCTATCTTACCAATTTAGGAAAGCATGAACAAAATGGGCAGCCCCCTAGCACTTAAAGTGAACAAGAGGCAGTGCAAGTCGCTTTACAAAAACAAACTGGATAGTATAAGCTAAAATGAACAAGAGGCAGTGCAAGTGGCTTTACAAAAACAAACTGGGTAGTATAAGCTAAAATAAACAAGAGGCGGTGCAAGTGGCTTTACAAAAACAAACTGGGTAGTATAAGCTAAAATGAACAAGAGGCGGTGCAAGTGGCTTTACAAAAACAAACTGGGTAGTATAAGCTAAAATGAACAAGAGGCGGTGCAAGTGGCTTTACAAAAACAAACTGGGTAGTATAAGCTAAAATGAACAAGAGGCGGTGCAAGTGGCTTTACAAAAACAAACTGGGTAGTATAAGCTAAAATGAACAAGAGGCGGTGCAAGTGGCTTTACAAAAACAAACTGGGTAGTATAAGCTAAAATGAACAAGAGGCGGTGCAAGTGGCTTTACAAAAACAAACTGGGTAGTATAAGCTGCAAATGTCACTAAGCACCCTGATATACTTTCCAAGTCATGTACCTATAGTGTTGCTGCTGACTCTCCTTTGCCTCAGTTTGAGCCCGTCCCCCCCAACTATAACTATTAAGGCACCTTTGCTTCTATTAAAGCTCTTTATGCATTCTAACATCCAGTGCTTCTGCTAAGACATTATTTCCACCATTTGCCAACCTCCGTGGAAGAAGAAGCTTTTTTATGTTTCACCTGAAAATTCTAAGTGGCTTCATATCATTAACCTTTGCCCACAAGAATAGTTTTTAACTGAGAACTGTTCTATTTGTGCATTTTATTTTTTTCTGCCCGATATGTGAAAGTGTGATACAGCCCTCTATTTCTTCCTGTCTTGTAAGGAGCTATCCTTCCTTAGTAAAATTTCAGAAAGTTTCAAAAGCAGGCATTGCATCATTAGACAGTTTGTTGTTTCATTGCCTCTACCATGTCTATGTCCATTTTAGAGGGGCAGGATTCACAGAGAGGATGGGAATATATCTCACATTCACAGCTGTGGATGAAAAAATATGTCCACTTTTTCTAGCCTGATGAAGAGCGCCTGTCTGCAGTGCTGATGACCTCACTTTGTTTAACTGTTCTGGTGCTGAAGTGAACTCTCAGTGGCCACTTCCTTCTAGGGGTTGAGGGGTAATGACAGTTTTTGTGCTGTCTGAGGACCCCTTGTGGAGACCAGTGACCTAGCAAAAGCTACGACAAAAAGTATATGGGCTGGTGCTGCCAAATGTCTGCAACAAGGCATGTATGTAGTAGTTTGTGCACACTTTCCACATTGACATCACTGCCCCTGATATGCTGGGGGGATAGGAGCAGGAACCCAGCAATTTAACAAAAGAATTAAGACTGCAAGTTGCTAATGTGATTCCTTCTGTAGTCCTGGGTTTGATTCCCTCAGTCTCCAATGGCTTACTGTGTGACTCTGAGCAAGTAACAAAACCAGACAGGACTCTCGAGTCATTAGAGACAAGAGGCAGTTGTGCTTAGGGGGTTTCCCTCATTAACAAATTAATAAAAAATACTAGTGACTACGGCAAACAACAGAGTCCATCCCTGCTGTGTACCAGCCTCAGACGTTCCACTGCCTACCCTTTTCTCAAAGGGGCACAAACAGTGGCAATTTACAGACTGGCCCCTCTGCTCTGAGATCAATGAGTTAACCAAAAAATAAGATATACATTTTTCCCTGAAGTCATTTCTACAAAGGTATCATATAGTAAAATGTATTATTTTCCTTAAATTGTTCATAATTGAAGATGGGTGCTGTTCATTGTTTTACTCCTACACTAAAATGCACAAGTTATCTCTTGCAATGATGCTTTCTATGATAGATGGCACATGACTCGGCACTGCACAATATAGTTACCTGTAAAACACCAAACTCACTGTATCAAACTTCTTGTCATCAAATTTCCAGCATTGTTAAAACAGCTGCATCCCATAATATAGTCTTCAAAACTGCTAGACTCTAGAGTTAGTTATAACAATAAAAGAAGTCCTTCCCAAAAAGTTTTTCATTTATTATTAAGATTGGTGTGCAAGCCTTCAAATACATTTTGGAGAATATGTAATATAATATAGTGCCATTACCAGTCAAGACATTCCACAATTAAAAGCTACAAATAGTGGTTTTAACATTTTGCAGATCACTGTATTTTCTAACAAATAAGTTGTCATGTATCCCCAGAGATAGAAATAAAAGTGACAAACATTTGCTATTAAACATGTAAATTTCTTATCTCTGTCTATGCCTCACTTTACAAGAAGTGTTCTTATGTAATAACATATATATATATGTTACTTGTAGGTGTGATTTGAAACTATATGAAATATACATTTCTGAAAGCAAATATGTAAACTGCATTGGAAATAACTTTTTAATATATGTTTCTTGAGGGGGGGGTCTGCTATGTACATCTTCTAATTATTCTTCTTTCTGAACTGCTGCAACTTAGAGGAAAGAAAAAATACCCCATTAATACATATCTACTCAGAGAATTCGATAATTCAAGATTCCAAGGCTCATATAGAAGTAGATCATCTGCTGTTATGCTTTTGTCTACAGCTGATACTATTCACAATTTCTTAAAAAGAGAAACAATTCAGCCAGGAAAGACAAACCCGTTCTGAGGTTCGACATGACAGCACAGAAATGTAAACGTCTTGCTCAAGTCTACTCAGTGTGTGAGGTAGCAGGTAGCTCTTCATTTTGAAACTTCTCAGACTAATAGCAGTGACCTTCTCCGACTAATAGCAGTGCACTAAATCACTTCTCTACATGACTTCCTAGGTATCCAAGGCACAGTTCTCCATCTACCATCATTTGAAAGTGATGATTATATTACTACTGAATAAAAAATATTTCAAAAAGGCAAAATATGTACCCAGACTTCTGTCAGTGTGTGCATAATTTCCTTGTTATAACTACACTGACTACATCAGAATCTCTCCTATATGGCTTTGCCAACCACAAAAGAGTATTGGCATGAATTGTTAATCTGTTCTCCTGCCAAGAAGTGCCCAAAGTAATTGAAACAGTCTCAGAAAAGGAACAAACATAAGCATGTTTTAAAATGTTACTATATTATATCCCACGGCAAGTACAACAGTTAATGTCCTTACATGATAAAATGTTGCATATAGCACTGTAATGTGTGCAGGTACAAATTTCCTTTCCCATGACACCAGTTTACTCTCTTAACACCAGACCACCAAACTTTACGCTTGCCAATTCATGTTTAAAAAAATAAAATAATTTTGAACAGAAAATCTGGGAATATGAACTGAATTGGTTTGACTATTTTTCTTTATTCAGCTATTTTTGTTGTTGCCTGTTGCACTCATAAATTGAACAGTTGGCTGGCAAGATGTTCTGATGTTCTGGAGTTTTTTTTTAAAGGCTTTGATTTAAATGCTTCAGTGGACTTGGTGTAAAGCATAGCTCTCAAAGGTCCCTGATCTTGTACCATATTTTCACCATGTTTGATTTTCTGTTAAATCACTGAGGATTACAATCAGTAAGGCCAGACTTGAGGTTCATAGCTCTTATTGTTCAGTAAAATGCATGCTGATGCAAAACCTGATGTATTTTAACTGTTTTTTAAGTAAATTAGAGAAATATATAACAATTGTCCCTGATTTTCTGCCTTTGTACATCATTATGTCTTGCTTTTTTCCATAATTCTTGAGCAAAGAAGGTGACAGGTATTTTTTTTTCCTGTCTGTATCACAACATTCTTGACTGTTTCCTGGAAATAAAAAAAGATATCAGCTTCAAAATGAACACATTACAGGGTAAATACCAGAAATATGTCTGGCCAAAGATTCCACAAAAGAAAACAAATGACTGAGACCTTCTTCTTTGCAAAACAGTCTGGAAATCATGCAGCTTTCCCCGTGAACAATAATAAATATTTTTAAACTAAGTAGTTGAAGCTCTAAAAAGCCTAGGACAGCTGTTTATTACAAAGCCAGTTTGGAAATTATGTCTGAGACAGACACATGGCTTGAAAGTATGCCTAAATGTGCATTTCTGACCCCAGTACAGAAACAGTGTTTTACACAGATGTTACAAATATAATCAAAGAAAGTCTCTAAGCAGTCTCTGTCGGTCTTTTTTGAGGGCCATAGGTTCAATGTCACTTTGAACCACATCAGAACCCACCAAAATGTTTATATCGCAGTGATTCATTCTGTATGTATAACTTCAGAAATATTTTAGACAAGTCAAAAATATTAACTGCTATGTAATCACATTATTCTCTGTCCTTGCTAAACTAATCCATCAGGGTCCAAAGTCACTGAAAAACAGCTGTAGAATAATGCTTGTAAGGATCACACAAGCAGTGTTAGCAAAATTAGCATTTCTGATACAGACCAGTACCTTTATTTTCATTCCTTAGGTACGCAGTCACTGTACTTTAAGCATGCATGTGACAACATTTCAGTCTTGGCCTCATTCTCTCTTGTCCCTTTGTCTCTTGTCTGTCCCTGCCCTACTCGGCCTTGTAGTGCTCTGGCCTTGTCCTGTCTTGTTCTCAGTTGTCTCTCTGAATGGGGGAAGAATCAGGCGAAGCAGTATTTATTCAACCTCCAGTTTCGTAACCAAGTCATCTTGTGGGATTTTAAAGCCCTTAATTATCGTAACCATGGATTAATTAAGCAGTGATAAACAAGAAAGCATGCATTATTGATGAATAAGGGTTAGCTCAGGTTGGAAAGAACACTGTAATTAAATAAAAACCTCAAGCTGCCCATTGTTAATTTACAAATTACATTACTATTATTATCTATGTTGTTCTACACAGCTGCTGAAAAGGGACCTTATTTTGTGAGTGATTCACAAACTTAACCCTTTCTATTGGGTATAACATAAGTAAATGAACTGCACAGAGAAATCCTTAGTACCACAAAGATCTGAGGCCTGTATTTAAAGGCACCAATTTTCATTCAAAAGACACAGTTCAGCCAATAAAAAGTTGTCACTTGAAAGCGTAAGATGCACACCCTGTTTAATCTATTAGAAACTATTGTATTCGCTGCCAAGGGCTATCATGTAATTAAGCAATAATGGCCCCAATGGTAAGCATTTATTTTGGTTTCAAACCCACTTAATATGGGTTTGGCCTACGGCAAAGTCCAGCAAGAAATGAGGCTGTCAATGCTTTGTCTGAAAAATCACTCCCACCCCTTCCTTGGATGGAGGAACATGTTTTTTTTTCTAGTTGTTGATTTTTTTAATGTGTCCAGCTTCCATTGATGTTATTAGCCATGCCTGTAACCTCCTATCATATGCATTAATCTGCTTAGGAATCAGTTTGCACATTTTGAATAGCTGCATGTGACTAGCTCTGCAAGGCATGTTGTCAAATATACTTTTTCCTAAAATGCATCCTTGAGATTAATCTTATTTTATCAGTTGTCAAGACTGTCTAGTGGAAGGAGGGTGCAAAACAACATCTTTTCCAACGATACATTAATGTGTAAAGCTATGTGTCACATTTACTTCCATATGACATTCACATTTTCACATACATTTAATTGCTAAGGAAATGTTAACTTTTTTTGGTTTCACACTACTTTTTTTATTTCTGAGTTTCATTATTTTTTAACTTTATCTTTGTGACATCAGAACAGGGCCTGAGACTTACTTTCACAAAGGGCATTCCTTGGGTTATATGGCTAATCAACAACGAAACTTTCAGCTACACTAGATCTGACTAAATGAAACTACTGAACTCCTACACCATCAAATCCACTAAAAAACACAAATGCAGTATTTCTGCAGAAAGGCAAGCTCCCACATCTCCATACCCCCACATCTTTAAACATGCTCACTCCAAGATCACACATTAGGAATAAGAAACCTCCTTACTGTTTTCAATGGATAGGTTTCAGTGAAAACAAGGAAAGACCAAGTAAAACAAATCCCATTTCCAAAAAACCCAAACTGACAAACTGTATATTGCCCTACATTCCGCAAAACGCTGAAGGTAAAAATATTCAAACAGAAATAAAAATAATACTAAGTTATCACACGTTTTATGATTGCAAATTAAATGAGCATTGTTTTGTTACTTACACTTCCAAGACATGCCCTTACCCTGACGAGAAAGAGACAGAATAAGATTTGCAAAGTCTATAGGACAAGTGTAAAAAAAAGCAATAAAGGAAGGATGACCCCATGTCAAATGAAACAGTTCAAGTACTGTGAGAATGTTTTCTTTCTTTGGTCCCCACCTTCTCACTTTCTTATATCCAACAACTAACCTTCTTGGAGCCTGTTTATACAATGCCTCTGTCATTGAAAGCATGAAATGATTTATTCAGTGACTAATGTTGACAGATGGAGACAGAGATGGATATCAATCTACTGTAATTGAAAAAGGTAGATTCTGTTCTGAAGATTGTAGAATTTGACAGTGTTGAGTCATCCCAATTCCATTTTTTCACCACTGATTCATTAAAAGCATGCATTTAAACCAATTTATAAGCCATGATGTTTGTATATCACTTTATTTGAATTGTGGTAGGCTAGATCTGCCCTTAGAACTTTTAATCCTGTTATATTTTTGCGGATGGATATATATCTATGTAACAAACTTATGCTTGTATATTTAGCTTGTACTTAAGCAAATTCTGTATTTTATATTAATTATCTACCATTTCATTTCACTTTTTGCTTATTTCTATACTTCCACTTGTTGACTGCATGTTGTATAGCAGCTTCAGTCCTGGTGACAGCTAAAAAGGGTTCATGTACCAGTCTATCTAACTGTCAAACAAATATAAATAAATAACTACCAATAGCCACTTATAACGTGTTTACACTCTGCATCTATGTGCATCTGCAGAACATTAGGCTTATAACAATGAAAAGTAAAAAGCACTTCAACATAATTGACATAAATCAGGCATCCTTTGCTGTGTATCTTAAAGTGTGACACTGCATCTGATCATGTTCATAGCAACTTAAGTCAGTAGGCACATTACAGAAATGCAAAGTCAATGCATAAAGTGCAAGACAGTGAACTGACAAAAAAAAAAAATCTATCAGCAAAGGAAAACCAAGGGAGGGGTCACTAGCATTGAGATTCTATTATTTATGTTGCATTTAATAGTACAAAATCATAAGCTTTCGTGAAAAACAGTTCAATGAACAAAGGCAATTCAGTGAGGAAATGCACTGTAAAGAAAAAAATTCTGGATGAAAACGCATAAAAAGTTATGGAATGCAGGTAAGTTACATAAAGCCAGGTTCTCCAGCACCCATTCTCAGCTTTGTTTCATACATTGTTTACTCTGAAAAAATAAATAAATAACGTAGTTCAGCAACTGCATAAAATAAAGATCTGAATCTGGCATAAATACAATGTCACACTTTTTTATACCATTAGTTTGTCAGTAATCTCAGGGTTTTGCAGTCATGTCAATGTTATGTGCTAGCTGTTAACATCTCTAGTGCTAATGCATATACACTAAGATGGTATGGCTCTCTGTTCTTTGAAAACAGACTATAATGTTAGCTGGCTAGAGTGGTGACATGGAGTTAAGCATAAAAAGTAAAGGTTTTCTTCAGGGGGGGGGGTAATTGCAGTCAGTTTAGTCTGGTAACTGATTGCCTTATACTGAACATCAGGAGTGCAATAAAGTTACGCAGCTGTTTCATAGTAACTTTCATTTCATATCAGTCAGCCTTAATGAAATGTGTTGTATGTACCCAGGTCATAGTAAACGGAAATGTTGATGTGGATTTGGATATTAATTACATATATCACACATGTTAGGCTAACCTTAAAGTGGATAATGACTGAGTTGCTAGCTCACAAACAGAAACTCTAAGGGGACAGATACCAAAAGACCTGCTCTTAGACAAAGTGACTTACTTCAGTGTTACCCCTTGACACACACGCACCCACACATACAATTTTCACCTCAATATCATATATTCACATTACACACCTGCCTTGTTGAATTGTTTACAAAAATAAGCTGATGATAAGTTGCAGGGACAGACAGTGCATTCTTTCTGTCTTGCCATTGAAGTTTTACCTTGTTTGTAACACTTTGGTCCCAATTCTAAAAGACTTGCTCTCAGTGTAAGTAACCCCTTACACTGAGAGCAAGTTGTGAGCAGGTCTTTTGGAATCTGGCCCCCAGAGTAAGTCTATCTATAAACAGGCTTACTCTGGGGGACAGATTCCAAAAGACCTGCTCACAGCCTGTTCACAGTGTTAGTGGTCACAAACAAACTAAACACCTACTTCAGCAGATTTGATATGGGCAACAACACTGTGCCAAACAAGCTACCTGTAAAACAGGGTAAGGAGGTGCTATGTCTAAGAACATCTGATGTTCTGAAGAACCTGAGGTGAGTAAACCCTAGAAAAGCAGCTGGTCCTTATAATATTATGGGAAGGGCTCTAAGAGACTGTGCCACTCAACTGTCCACTGTACTAACAGATATATTCAACACATCCCTTCAACTAGCCATTGTACCCAGTTGCTTCAAAAATACAACAATCATTCCCTTACCCAAAAAATCCCAACTAACAAGCCTAAATGATTACTGGCAAGTTGCGCTTACATCAACAGTAATGAAGTGTTTTGAGCAGTTGATCAAGCACCATATCCCTTCAAGCTTACCTGCAACACTGGATACATTACACTTTGCTTATAGATCTAACCGCTGCATGGCTGATGCAATACCTATAGCATTTCATGAATCCTTGGCACATCTAGAGAACAAGAATTGCTACGGCAGAATGCTGTTCATCAATTTTAGTTCAGCCTTTAACACTGTCATCCCCCAGAATCTGATATTGAAGCTGATCCAGCTGGGCATCGTTACCCCCCTGTGTACCTGGATATTAGACTTTCTCATCCACAGACCTCAAAAGGTATGTGTGGTTAATAACAGTTCAATCAGTATTATATTGAGCATGGGTGTCCCTCAGGGTAGTGTGCTGAGTCCTTTGCTGTTCACCTTGTTGATGCATGGTATGGCTAAGCAGGAAAACAAGAAAATCATCATGTTTGTGGATAATACCACTGTTGTAGGTCCTGTCAGAAATGGTGAGGAAACAGCCTACAGGGATGTAGTGGGATAATGCCACTGTCGTAGGTGCTGTCAGAAATGATCAATTTATTTATCAGCATATTATTCTCCTGGGCCCAAATGGTCAATTTAGTCAAGTTATTTTGCAGACATGCTTTATCTATAACACATGTAATCAGTTTACCCAATTTCAGGTTGTCTGCATATAGACTGTATAACACCTTAGATGAAAAAGTGAGGTCTGAAAGATGCAATCTATACAAGTAAGGGCCTAAGACAGAGTCCCGTGGGGCACCCTGACTGTAACCAAGGATTTCATCTGTCCAGTTGGTGTATGATACTTGTGATGTCCTATTTGCAAGTCATGCAGCTATCCATCTTAAGAGTATATCAATATCTACTTGCACTAATTTATTGATCAGTGTTTTGTGTATGACCCTGTCAAATACTGAGGTTAAATATATATAAATTATATTGCAACACAATTTTTCCATTCATGGATGTTATTATATTGTTATAGAACATCATGTTACAGGTGGTAATAGATCTATTTTCAACATATGCATGCATGCAGGTTTCAAGTCCCAGCCTATCCCGTTCTGACAACTTATCCAATATTACCTTCCCCATTATTTTTCCACAACATGAGAGTAGACTTAAGGGTCTATATGACTCTGGGTTTGTCCTACTCCCCTTTCCCTTAAAGCAAGTTTAATAAGCGCATGTTTCCAGTCTTGAGGAATTTCCCCATATGTATATAACCTAGTCAATAATAGATATAATGGTACCATAAGTCCTTGCTGAAGTGTTCTCAGGTCATTATTACTAATTCCATATCCTCCCTGTGCTTTGTTCAGATCCAGTTTGTGCAGTTCTTTTTCAATATAATCTAATTTGATTCCAGTATCTGGGAATACCTAGATGTCACTAGGACAATTTATCACCCCTTTTGTGAAGCCAAAATGTTTTGCATAAGATTTTGTAAATATATCTATAATCTGTTGTGTGTGAGAATACATTTTAGAATCTGCATACAGTTTATCAGTTTGTGTATCTTTACTCCTTCCACCTCATATGTATCTATAAAAAAGGTTTCCTATTATGCTGAATATCTTTATATAAATTTTCTTCAAATTTTTCTTGATTTTGTCTCCCACTATGCTTAATCTGTTTGTCCAACTTGTTTATTTCAGTTTTCAAAGCTGTAGTTCATCCTCTCTTCCATTTCTTATATTTTTTGTGTATCACCTTAATCAGATATCTTGTTCTTAATGGAATATATCCCCCTGATGTTGTATGCCTAGATCCTGATATTAAATATTTTTTTTTATTTTTTGCACTCAATTTCTCTTTCAAAACTTTCCATAGTCCATCTGCAGTTTTTTCCACTGAACACCTCACTCCAGTTAGTTTTACACAGTGACTGTTTTGCTTCCATACAATCTGTAATTAACATTCTGTGCATTGGTTTAGATTTCAGTTTGGCAGAGTTATCTAGCAACAAATTAACCTTTATAACCGCATGATCACTGCACATCAACGGTGGTAAAACTTGACCTGAAGTCACAGTAATTTCTTTAGGAACACAATGTCTAGTATATTCCTTCCTCTGGTAGTATTTTTTTACAAGTTGAAGCAATTGTTGTTCCTGAATATATGTTGTGAATAATTTCCTTAATAACATTGTTGAATCAATATTATTCATCTGTTTCTGGTAAATTTAATTCCCCAGCTAAGTTTCATGCAAGAAATGTATGCATTCCTCTAAGTCATCTGCACTTGAGTTTGGTAGTCTATACACTCCAACAATTGTTATATGTTCCAGGGTTGTCTTTATTGTCAGAGTTACACAGTCTATAGCATTGGTGTTATCACTTGAACATGTAATAATCACAGGTGTCGTAATGACCTTTAATCCCTATCATAATACTTCCACCTGATTTTTTTTGTAAGAATGTCTGTCACAGTAAAAATATTTATACCCTGACAGAACTGGTTTCCAGTCATTGTTCTTTAACTATGCTTCACAAATAATAACAACATCAGTCTTGTGGGAATGTAGCAAATTTTCCAGTAAAAAACTCTATTACTAATGCTCCTTGCATTAACAACCATCAGAGGTGCATCAAATGTTGCTATCTGTGAACTGTTACATTTGTGGCCTGGCAAAACTCCTGCCTAGTGTTTCTCAAATATTGCAAAATATCTGCTGCAAAAATTCTCTTCCCTGATCTTGACAAATGCATGCCATCCTGTCTGAACATGTGTGCCCAAAACTAGGCTTGAATGGTCTACACATTTCCATTTTTTAAAACATGACATTTTTTCTATGTAGGTATCTACCCAAAAAATCTTTTCATTCAGAGTAACCTGACTATCCTTTCCATAGGTGATTTGTGAAAAATACGTCCTAACACCAGTACAAGCTATACTACCCAAGAGGGCTGTCAGTTCCCTACCAGCAGTTACAGAATCCTTGCGGATGACATAATTTGTACTGACATGAATAAAAATGGATCCATACTTCTTTACATTAAGACATTCCAAGGCTTGTGTCACATCTTCTATTTTTGCTCCTGGCAAGCATAACACTATTCAATGTTCATTATCTGGCCTTAAATGTAGGCAAGAACAAAGAAATAATAGTGGACATCAGAAGAACTCAGGAGATACATCAACCTCTGGAAATTAAGGGCCAAATAAACCAAGTTCCTGGGGATGCACATCTGAGATGTTCTATCCTGGTCGACTCATATTAGCCACACAGTGAAGAAGGTACAAAAATGTCTGCACTTCCTACGGAAACTGAGGAAGGCAAACCTGTCTCAGTCCATCCTCAAAGCCTTCTACAGGGGGACCATCAAGAGCATCTTCTCAAATAACATAGTTTGGTATGGTAACTGCAAAGCATCTGACCACAAGGCTCTCCTAAGGGTAGTGAGGACAGTGGAAAAAGTCCTTGGTTCCTCCCTCCCATCCATGGATGATTTGCATAAGACTCAGTGTGTGGAAAGGGCTAGGAAGATAATGAACAATTCCAGTCACCCAGTCACCCTGTCCATGGCATGTACTTCCACCTTTCCTCAGGCAGGTGGTATTGCAGCTTACACTGCAAACATCTAGACTAAACAGGAGCTTCTTCCCTCTATACAAAAGGCTGCTGAACTCGACAGGGAATAATTAGATCAATATGCCACTTGCTACGGAGTATCATCTATAGTAATCACTCTGGCAAATTGCTTCGGTAACTGGTACAGTAGCCTGATTTCTTATGCTATTACTTCCTAAATGTGCAATAGTCAGGAGTGAGTCACCACTCCATACATGTGGAATATGAACATCAGAATATATCATACTACAACTGATGAAGTGCTATATTCTAAGCTATCACAATGTGAAGTCATAGTCTTGCAATACCTACTAGTATAATATTCTCTAATGTCTTCCTGTCTAATTGTGGTAATTTAGTGTGTTATTAATATTTTAATTATTAGTGTATGTGCATTAGTCTTACTGTCATTCAAACCATGTGTTCATTGTTATGTCTTGCACAGGGACTAAAGCAACATAATTTCATTCAGCTTGCACTGCTATGTATATCTGATTGACAATAAAGTTTACTTTGACTTTGACTTTGAGTTGAGAACTGCTGGTAGAAGGCTTATTGTGTGTTTATCTGATTGGCCTGAAGGTTTAACTGTGTAAAAGTCTTTCATTCTGCTGGTATAAAAGCCCTGGTTACCTATGCCTTGTATATAAGCAAACCTCCCCAACTTAAAATACTCTGTAGAAAATGCTTTCCATAGTCTATCACTGTTCATATCTGCTCGAAGAGCTGCCAGTTTGCACAGAGGGCAGCACCACTGCAGATCATCTTATAGTATACTACTAAACACACAGACCCTTAAGTGACTTTCCCCTACTCCTTCCCACCTACTAAGGATCTGGTATACTAGATAGGAGCTTCCCTGTCATCTCTGTTTCTGGCCTGCTGGATATGGGCATCCTGAGGCAGTGTAGTAACTGCTTAATATTCACTAGCAACCACTTAATTTTAGAACATACAAACAGATTGTGTGAGAGATGTAGCTACACAATGTCATTGTAGGTAAAGTGTTCACATGCACACATGAAAAATGCAAACTAGGTTGTCAGTATTACACCCAAAGCAATACTGAACAAACACATAGACCCACATATGCAGAGACACTTACATGTAATCCATCCATACCTCTAAGACTGCCTAAAAGTATCTTCCAATGGTGCCCCCCCCACACACACACACACACACTCACACACACACACACACACACACACACACACACACACACACACACACACACACACACACACACACACACACACACACACAGACACACACACACTCAAAAAAGATAGCACTTCACAGAACACATAACTCTAAAAATCATGATAGCCCAGCTTCCAAGCTCATAAGGCAACACACCACAGAGCCAAACATTCTAGTTATTGAGGAATCCACTGTAAGACATACCGATGTCCCCCTTACCAGGCTAAACAAGGAGAAGATTGCAGTGAGCTGTCTGTGTGGAGCCAGGATCTGCCAGATCACGCATGCACTTAGGTCTTTAAATCATGAGTATGACATGGTCATAGTCTATGTGGGTGTAAACTACCTAAGATGTACCTCACTGGACTATTTGAAGAGAGACACGATGGAGCTCTCTGAATATGTGTCCCAGCTGGATATGAATATAGCCTTGAGTAGCATCCTACCTTCACCAATGATGATGCCACAGTACCAGCAAAAAATGATTGACTTCAACAATTAGCTTAGTTTCTGGTGTCACAACAAGAGAATACAATATCTGTCAGTCTGGATAGGCATGACTGACAAACAACGATGCTTTGCAGAGATGGTTTCCATTGATACTACTTGGTTTCTGGACACTGGCAAAAACTTTATCTATCCCCAAAGTGCATTTTTTAGGCCGTGCCAACTTGTTAAACCCATCAGTCATGACCACCTAAAGGTACTACTGCTCAATGCTAGGAGTTTAAATAAAAAAATGCACTCCCTGGAAGCAATTCTCACCCTGGAGAATGCTGACATATGTGCAGTCAAGGCAACATGGTTCAGAACCCTAGACAGCACCCCAGCTATCAATGGCTACAATGCCTTTCATATATATTGATCCCCCTCAGTTTAGAGTAAAACAAAGGGAGGAGGTGTCTTAGTGTTTATAAAGGACAAGTGTGACACCCCTGCACTGGCCCAGTAATCAAAGAGCCTCAATCCTCATCAATGGCAACAGCTAGGGGATGCACACATTAGGAGGATGACAAGTACACAAACAGTAAAGTACAACTTCCATTAAGAGCACACAGAGACCACAGTCAGTCTGGGGCTGTTTTTTCCTTCTTTCTCCAGATCCCCAATAAGACTCCCCACTGGCACAGCTATAGGGTTGAGATCTCAGCTGAGTGGTCAAGCCAAAACCTCCAGCACCCTCTCTGTCCAACTTCATGTCCCTGCCCAAGTAGCTGACACACACACACACACACACACACACACACACACACACACACACACACATACACACACACACACACACACACACACACACACACACACACACACACACACACTTTGAAATTTGATTTATACACACACACACACACACACACACACACACACCTGGGAAAGGCTGGCACAGGTTTACTAGCTATGCCCCCTTCTCCCCAGACTATAAGGTAGTTATCACTGCCACCAACCACTCTTTATCAGCTACTCTAAGGCTCTTACAAAGGGTGTCCAATCCTACTATGTAATGTTACAGTTATCCAAATGGTAGTTTTGACCAAGACTTGCAAGGCTATTTTAGGAGTGGCCTATACAGTGTCACCAAATACATATGCAAGTACTCTAGGAGCTTAAGTATGCCTCGCAAACATCAGCCACAAAGATAGGTTTAAAAGTACTTAATAATAAGCAATAAAAGAACAAGGCAATACTCAGTAAACAAACACAGTTACTTCAGAGTTCAAAATCATAGGATGTATTTAAAAAACATTGCAGGATAGTCTCAAATAAATACAGAAAACATCTAAACTAATCTTTACTATATTTTTATCTATATCTAAGAGAGATACTATGCCCTGAATCTTACTTACAGACAGAAAATGCATATGATGTTGAGTGTATGTTCTTGCTAGGCCCAAGACAAAATACAAAATGCACAGTCTCTCTCTCTCTCTCTCTCTGAGAGAGTTCTTAAATCAATATCACATTTTACTGCTGGGTTAGCCTGGGTGGTATCACTCTTTGTCACCTGACTTCAGTTCCGAGGCTAAACAGAAACTTAGCAGAATTTTAACATCTCTGTGTGAGAAATACATATTTCTCAGAACTGTACAGCTGCTAGGAAGTCATAAAGCAATAAAACATTCTGTTTTAAACCTAATAACTACTTCTCTCCAAGAAAATAGAAAAAACTTCTTGTTCTAGACATCCTGTCTCCTTGCTGCATTGAAACTAACTTTTATAGCACATCGTAAAGCACTTAATTTCAACTTATTTTCTTGAAGTTTTGTAAGTTAATCTTTTATGTTCCAGCAGGGTAGCCTGTGGTTACATTCTTGAAGCTCAGTACATAACATACAGTTCTGTATAAATCATATCAATATTCACAAATGACATAGAATTATTTACAAAATTCCGGATAGATGGGCTGGCAATATTTCTTTCGGTTACATTTCTATAAAAATCATATTAATATTCACAAATGACATAGAATTATTTACAAAATACCAGCTAACTGGGCTGGCAGCATTTCGGTTTGTTATAAGTACACTGCTAGACTGGTCCAATGACATGACTCATTTGAGCTGTTCCATGCCCAACTAACCACAGATGTGACCCCTATCATATTTTTTTAGCTATAGATCCCCAAACATGAGTCTGGAAAACCAAACCTCTACCTAAACCTACTTAAATCTCTTAACATTCAGTCTAACACCATACTACCCCTCTATAAACTGTGAGACTTATATGATCCATAATTCACTTGCTCAGAGGTTTTTGGACTTTATCAATGCAAACACCCTACAGCAACTAGTTAGCTCCCCAAACAGAGGTACAAATATTCAAATATGAACATGTGGGGATGCTGCTCTTGCTTGTGCATTAACTCCTCCCTGGTAAGATCTGACCATAAAATGATCTCCTTTAGTATTAAAACTAACCTAGAACCCCCGTCAAACTCCAGGCCTGTTACGAACTTTGCTAAGGCCAATTACCTCAAACTAAGTGACAGCTTATTAAACTTCCAAACCCTTCCAAACCCAGATAACACTAAGGTGTACTCTGAGCTGTACACAAAAGCACTGCACAACCACATTCATTGCTGCATAGAGGAGGTAGTACCTGTCTGAGTCAAACCTATGATTACTGGCAAAAATAAACCACCCTGGTGGACTCCTAGCATAAATAGGTTATTCAACAAAAGGAAAAAAATCCTCTCCAAAGCCAAGAAGGAACAGATAAACAATGCAAAAAGACAATCATCAGTCTAAACAAACTGGAGGGCTGGTCAAATCTGCCGTAGAAAACTATGATACAAACATATCCTCCCGGGTGAAAGGTAACCATAAAGCTTTTTTTAATTATGTTCGTAATCTCTGGGGAAATGCTGAGCAGTGTACCCAGTTAATCATGAATGACAACACTTACACCCAGCCTGAAAATATAGCAAATCTTTTGGCTGACAAGTTCCGGTCAAACTTCTTCCCCCATCACTGCCTACCACACACAAAGAAATACCCAAAACCATCCCCCTACCAGTCATTATGAGGGAATAGGTCCTTACTGCACTAGCTAAAGCCAAAAACACAGCCGCCATGGGTCCTGACAACATTCCAGGATGCTTCTTAAATAACTTAAAACAGAATCTATCAGGCCACAGTAAAAAAACTCTTTAACCACTACCTCTGGACAGGCTTCATTCCAGTGAAATGGAGGACTGCAACAGTCATCCTTCTGCACAAAGTGGGCCCATCAAATGACCCAGGGAATGACAGATCCATAAGCTTTACCAGTCTTATCTGCAAAGCCATGGAGAGAATTATCATGGACCTGATCAATAACAACATAGGAAATCTCCAAACACTGGACTAGACACAATTTGGCTTTGTCAAAGGGAGGTCTTGCCTTCTCAATCTGCTAGACTTCTTCAAGAAAGTTACCAGGGCCATAGATGAGGGTTAAACAGTACACACCACTTTTCTGGCCAAAGCTTTTGACACACTCCCCCATTTGAGGATCATAGATAAACTTAGTGAGTTAGGCATAAACCCCTACATCATCCGATGGATAGCAAACTGGCTCACTGACCAAACACATGTTGTCTAGACAGTTGAATCCACTTCCAATAAGAAACCTGTTAGTAGCACTGCTCCACAGGGCTCAGTGTTGGGACCCTTCCTGTTTGGTATATACTTCTCTGAAGTGAAGGCTAATGTTGAGGTCCTCTGGCTTACCAAGTTTACTGATGACTGTAAGCTTGGAGCAATCACAGAATCCCCAGCCAATGGTGACATCTTACAAACAGGCTTAAAACTGAAAAAACAAATATAATAGCTAGCTGTAAAATCCAAACCGTTTATTATTCTTCAGACAAAATACTAACTCAAGATACTGTGCTTATATACAATAAAGTTAATCACTTATTATTTTATTTGAATTATTTAAAGAAACATGCTACTATTTCATAAAAATAAAACATAATTATTCATAATATAGTCAAAGTCCCTTAGCTAAGCAACTGTATCAAAACATAAATATTTTTAAAAGCATGACATTGCATTAACATTCCTAAAACCATCATATATATATATATATATATATATATATATATATATATATATATATATATATATATATATATATATATATATATATATATATATATATATATATATATATAGGTTCATAGGTTCATACTAGGCAATCTGCCCTAGGGCATTTATAAGCCTAGCCAGAGTGTGTTTGGCTTTCGTCACCCATTTTAAATTAATTTTGCTATGCCCTTTTTCAAGGTTAGTATACTGTGCCTCTGTCTAACAGTGACACAGAAGTGATACCCGGGGTAAACCTACGATCCCCCATCCACTCATCAAGATTCCTCTTGAAGAGAGTCAATGAGAGACTCTGCCTAACCTGGACTGGGATTTTATTCCAGAGTGAAGGGAGTCTCTGAGTTATGAATCTGTCCCTCCAGCATGTCCTATTTATTTCAGTGCTGAGGTTCAAGTCTCTCGATCGTGTAGCTCGATGGGATTTGGATTTTCTGAGGTGCAGCATGTCCATTAATTCCGGGTTGGACATGACTTTATACGTCAGGCACAGATCGCCTCTGAGCAGGCGGTATGCCACTGAGTAGAGCTGGAGTTTCTTTAACCGGGCAGCATATGGCATCTGTTTGAGCCCTTTGATCCTCCTGGTGAGGTACTTTTGGGGTCATTCCAGTTGCTGCAGGTGTCTGGTAAGGTACATCCCAAACGGGGCATTGTACTCAATTATGGGCCTGATGAGGGATGAGTAAAGAGGCATGATGACCTCCCCTGATCTAGATGTGAATCCCTTCATGACTAGGTGAGCTATATAAAATGTTTTTCTAACCACTTTGGCCACGTGGTTGTCAAATGAGAGATTGCTATCAACTTGGGTCCCCAGGTCCCTAATTACTTCTTCCGTACTTAATGGATTACCACTTACGTGGTAATTTGTGGGCACTTTGTTTTTGCCAAAGGGGATGACTATACACTTTTTGGCGTTTAGCTTGAGGCCATGGCTCTGGCACCAGTTGTCTGTTTCTATGAGGCACTTTTGGAGGATGCTTGTGTCAGCTGGAGAGACGATTATGGCACCCAGTTTGCAGTCATCTGCGAACTTGGTCAGCCACAGTCCTTCCGTGTTAGCCTGTACCTCTGAGAAATATATACCGAACAAGAGAGGTCCCAGGACTGAGCCTTGTGGGACGCCACTTGTAACTGGTTTGGAGTCTGACATGGCTCCAGCAATTCTAACCATGTGGGTTCTGTCCTTGAGCCAGTTTGCAACCCATCTAGTGACATAGGGGTTTATATTTAAGCTGGTGAGCTTATCTATAATGCCTGAGTGCGGTATTGTATCGAAGGCTTTTGCGAGGTCCAGGTAGGCTGTGTGGACCACCTTCCCCTCGTCAATGGCCTTGGTGACTGTTTCAAAGAAATCAACCAGGTTTAAGAGGCAGGATCTGCCCTTAACAAAGCCGAACTGGGTAGGATCCAGTGTCTGTAGGTCCCCAATATCTTTATTTATAAGGTCCATGATGATCCTTTCCATAGCTTTGCAGACCAAGCTAGTCAGGCTTATGGGGCGATAGTTTCCAGGATCTGTTAAGGCACCACCTTTGTGGAGAGGGACCACCGTTGCTGTACGCCACTCTTTGGGTACATATCCTGTAGTAAGGCTGAGATTGAACAGTAGTTTTATGTTTGGGTTTAGCTCTTCTTGGAGTTCATGTAGGACACAGCCCGGGACACTGTCTGGTCCCATTGATGCTGTGCTTTTTGCTTTGGAGAGGGCGGCTCTTACCTGAGCATCTGAGATGTCAGGGGGGCAGCACTCTGCTGGGATAGATATTTGCCCTTTTGGTGGGGGGGGGGGAGTTTGCGCTGAACCTGTCAGCCAGGATGTTGGCAATGTCTGTGGGTTCGGTGTATTTTTGTCATTTTGAACTAATTCTGAGCATATCTGGGAATTCCCACCAAGGTTCCGAACATAACTAAAGAAAGCCTTGTGATTATCCTTAGTGTCCTGTGCAATTTTTCTCTCAAAGCTGGCCTTAGACGATTTTATGAGTGCCCGTAGTTTTTTGCTAATACTGATCAGAGATGCCTTCCCTTTTTGGGATTTTGCTCTATCATGTAGTAACTTCCTCCTTCTATTGTATAGTTTGTTTATGGCTGGGGTCCACCAGACAGGACGTCTGTTTGGAGGATTGGGTCTTGGTTTTATATGGGATTGCATGATCCATGCATTCCTGAAGGTGTTCATAGAATGCGTTTATAAAGGATTCTGCGGTCTGGGCCGTATTTTCCACAGGCCCGGGGGCTTTGAAGGATTCCACCTTGGTTTTGAGGAGTGTGAAATTTGCTTTAGAGAAGTTTTTCACTGTGGTTTTCTGGGCAGGGGATGGGATCGGGATGTGAATATCCAGTGAGATTAGTTTATGGTCTGATCTTACCAGTGAGGGATACACTTCTGGTCTGGAGCATAGAGTCCCCATGTTGGTGATGATCAGGTCCAGTATGTTTTCCCCTCTTGTGGGAGTGGTAACAAGTTGTTCCATAGCATTTGAGTTTATAAATTCTATGAACATTTGGGCTAGGGTGTTGGAGCTAGAGTAATGCTCCCAGTCTATGTTTGGGTAGATGAAGTCGCCCAATATAATGGTGTTTGGAGAGACCTTCATATTTTCCAGTGTTCTCAGGAAGGCCGAGTGGAGTTCCTGGGTTTGGGAGGGTGGTCTGTAGCAGGCTATAAACTGGAAGGCAGTTTTACCCACTGTTAGTTGCACATGGATATAAACTTTATAAGGAATTGGCTACAGTATTTTAACAAAATTCATACATATATATATATATATATATATATATATATATATATATATACATATAAAGCAACAATTAAATTAGGGAACTTTACCTATCTAAGGCTTTCAGTTTAAGAATACATTTAATGGAATTGTACTCATTAAGACCTGGGAACATGTATGCATTGGTCTTAATTTGCCAAATCAGCTCCATTTCTTCTAATTTTAATTGCCAAGGGCCTCCTCTTATATCTTTGTCAACACATTCAACTATAGCATACTTGAATTTGTGTGATGGAAATTCTAGTACGTGTCTTGCTAATGCATTTGTAGTGGTCCCCTTACTAATATGGTACTGATGTTCGTATATCCTTTGTTTAAAGGCTCTTTCTGTTTTGCCAATATAAAAACATGGACACAGTCGGCATAATACAATATACCGACTGTGTCACAATCATACTTCCCATTAATATAATATTCCATTTCTTTTAAGGTGAACCTACTAGCTATCATGATGTGGTGGCATTGTTGGCACCTACCACATTTTTTCCGAGCCCGATTTGTCCAGGTCTTACTAGTTTTCTTTTCTAGCAAAGCTTTAAGATTGAGACCCTTCCTATAAACTACATGTGGGCTATCAACTACTTTTTTGTAAAAGTAGACCCAGTGGCGAGGGATCTAGGAACACAGATAGCAACCTAAACAGGTAGATACGATAGTGAGGAAACCCTTTTGTGTGGCTCAACTTATAAGTAAAGGCATGGCATGAAGATCAAAGTAAGTCAAAGTGCCATTTACTCTGCCCTCATCAGGCCCATAATCAAGTACAATGCACCTTTCTGCATGTCCCTAACCAGGCACTTACATCAACTGAAGTGGGCCCAGAGGTTTCTCACTACAAAAATACAAAACGTAAGACACATGTCTCATGCAGACTGACTAAAGGATCTGTCTCTTTACTCCATCTCGTATTGTTCATTACGCTGTGACTTATGCCTGACATACAAGACATTCTTTAATCCAGCCCTAATGAAAATGTTATATATTCACAAGAAAAAATTAACCGAGGGTTATGTGTTCCATGGACCTGAATCTTATTAGTGACTCTAACAGAATTTGCTGGGGAGACAGATTCATATCCCAAAGGCTAACTCATCTATGGAATAAACTTCCAGTCTTTGTAAAACAAAGCCTGACCCTCACTCTCTTCAAAAATAATTTGGATAAATGGATGGGAAACTGTAAATTCACTCCCTGGGTACTGCCCATGTCCCTTATGGACAGAGGCAGAATGTAAAATGACTCAGGGCTCTAACACCCAAAGAACCACTACCTTGCTACTACCCCATCCTATATCTGGGAAATTAAGATATAATATTGTTATATGCTGGGTATCATTGGCTAGGCTTGTAAAGGCTCTTGTGCCATTAGCCTAGTAATCACCTATGAACCTATGTGGTATGTGCCATTCACCTTGCATATATGTAACCTTGAAGTTAGTATTTATAAGAATGGGAGGGTGTGGGAGGGGCACAGAGGGATTTGTCCCCTGTCGAAGTGTCCCCTGTCGAAGAAGGTATTTGAAAGTGTGTGTGTGTGAGAGAGAGAGAGAGAGGCATCGTGGACTAAACAAAGAAAGATTCAAATTGTGCACATACTATCTGAAATATCTGAGTGGGCTTGTGTGTTACAAGCGAGTGCAGTGTTTGGTAGAGAATTATGAAGTTAGAGAGTGGTTCTGCTGCTGGGTTATGATCACATATGTTATATAGGTGTGTGTACAGCTAAGTATGTATTTTGATGGGTGTACTCTTGACTGAACTGTTTAGATTGCATTTGCTTCAATCACTATGGTACTCAGTTATTTGAAACACATATTTGGTGTAATTCATCCACGTAATATGTTTTTAAGAGCATAGCAGAAAATATAACACCCAGAGAAACTAAACCCAGACATGAGGAAACATGTCAACTTTAAAAAGACAGTAAGCAGAAATCAGAATCAAACCATGGATGTTACAGATGGGAGGAGGATATGGTACTACTGTGCTGCCAAATCACTCAATGATTTGGGCAGATTTTATTTATTTTATTTTATTTTGTTTTATTTATTTACACTTGGTTGACTGAGTTAGTCCCCCTAGGCCAATGGCCACTTTTTGGGGGTGACCCAAAGTGGTATTCATAATGACTTGGAGAACTTTGTCCAGGGTATGAGGGAACTTCACCTACCCTTTTCGATAAATGCCATGGGATGTGTTATATCCACCTGCTCTAAAACCAACCCAGGTAGATGGGGCCATGGTTGAATGTCTGATCTGAAGAACACCACACACAAGAGTGCAGCACCCCCCCCCCCCCCCAAGAGGTGCACTGCAGTGTCAGTATTGGAAAATGAATCCAACTACCAGGTGTGGAAATGGAATCCATAATTTTCTGATTGTATAGCACCAAAGGCAATTGTGCCACCTGTTGAGCTACTGAGACTGAAATGGAGTAGCATGGCAGGTTATATACTCTTGGTATTTAAAACCAGAAGGAGTAAAGAGATGAGGCATGAGTTGAACCAATAAAAAAATCCTTGGCTAACCTAAAAGAAGATTTTATTTTTATTTTATTTTATTTTATTTTGAATTTGTTAACCAGGGAAGAGCACTGATCACATTGGACCTATTTCAACTTCAGCCACAGTTTGCACACAATAGATACATGAAATTATATGCAAAGTGAAAGACAAAATGCAATATATTCACATTAATAACTGGGGAATGATTTTGGATGGAGAGATGTAGATTAAAAAATTAAATCAGAAAAGTTCACCGAATGCAGAACTAAGCAACTGAACTCCTCTGCCTTGATTAGCTGTCAGACATCAATCAATGGGTGGAGTGCAGATGGGGTAGCACAGTTGGAAAGAATGGGCAATATTAGGGCAGAGGAATGCCACCAGTTCAAACTGGCATGAGAGAAGATTACAGGGCCTCTTTCTCTTATCTCAACGTTATATTCTTAATTCTGACACTGACCAGAGTGAATGCACAGCCCAATTTCCTCAAGTATGTGGACCATATTGTGTTAGTTTTACTTTTTTTGTCTAGATTAACTCTGGCTTATTGTCAGAGTAGATAGGTAGTCATATTGATTAGGGGTAATGTAGCCAGTTTATGGAGGAAATTCTAAGCGACATGAGAATTTTACCACCAGCTAAGGTCATTGGGACCTCAGCTTAATGTGTCAACCCAAAGACGACACGTTCAGTAGTGCAACACCCCCCCCCCTTTATGTTGCACCACAATACCAGCAAGTGAAGATTCGTCCAAGCACCTGGTGTGGAACTAGAATCCCAGTCCCCATAGATTTTTGATTTTCCTGGTATTAAAGCTGAGTGTGATAACTACAGAGCCTCTGACCCTTCTTTAGACCATCTTTTACTTTATCTGTCAGGCCAGCACAGTACAGTTAGACTGATAATAAATGTGGTTTTGATATATATTTCGGACTGTGTTGCCACTTTTCCATATAGAAGGAAGTCCTTCATCCTTCAGCTTCATTGTTAGGAGCCATACATGAATGACAAGTGTTAAATCTGTCTTCATACCTGGTTTGTAGTTCTGTGAACTAATAAAGTGACAGTTAAGGTAAAGATGCCGGGGTTGATTTAATCCACAACTGTAGAGGTCAAAATAGCAAAGATTTGGTAATATAAGTCAGTATTTATCTCCTATAGGGTAGAAAAGATATGGGGAATCCTATTAGTATATAATCTATATCTATGGTTATATCTATATATCTATAAATCAATTCTCAGGATGCCTACTGTGCAGAGTCTGCATGTGTGGGTTTCTTCCGGGTGATCCAGTTTCCTCCCATATTCCAAAGACATGCATCTGGAATGTTTCTCCCTGGGCCTCTGCTGAAAATGGGGCTGTGACCCAGTCAGACTTTGCTAGTAAACAAATGCTAAACAAATAAATCTATAGTGTGCTTGTCAAGTGGTTGAATGCTCACTTTGTCAACAGGAAAAAAATATGGTACAGTTGATCAAAAATCAGATTTTGCAAATAGTGGCTTTTTTCACTGCCAGATCACAGTACAGTGGGGATCAGTATACTGATAATATGTAGAGCCCATTTGCTATAGTCAGCAGAGACAAGTACTTTCTCATAAGTGGAATGTGTGATGTGGTGCTAATTTGGTGAACCTATTCTCAGAAAACTTAATTAGGAAGAGAAAACAGCATGTTTTGTTTGGGAAGATTTTAAGCTTTAATTAAACAAAAAGTTGTATTATATTTTGCACCAAATAACAGCATTGAGCAATTTCTGAGAAATCATGGCAAAAGCAGTAATTCAAAAAAAAATATGACAGTAAGCTGTCTTAATTAGCAAAATAGTTGCATAGTGCACAAAGTCTATATTACAGTGCAAAAAAATTTTTTTTTGAAGTGTACACAAACAGCACTATACTGCCTTTATGTTTATCATATTACATCAGTAACAACATTTTATTTCAGGGGAAAAATAATGATCATAATAAACGTTCATTAGCTTATTGAGGATTCTCCTAAGAAATCATGCCTTCCCCAGATGACAGTTTGACTCAGTCTGTAGCCATGCATTGATGTCCACATCAGATCAGCAGATAAGATATAAATAGTTAAACAGAAAAGCTAACAACAGAAGTGCTATAACAAAAAGAAATCAACAAATGGAAAATAAAGCAAAGTAAATCAAATCTCACACAAAATAAGCTCACATCTGAGGTTCATTTAATACAAGAATGAACTTGTATAACAACTGAAAATCTTCTTTAGTGCTGTACCATACTGCAATTTATTGTACTGGTCAAGAACATCTTATAACAATGCCTGCATTTATTAATTATAATATATGCATTTTAACAAGCAACTGACAGCTGTGGGAGGTATCTGGAAATGCATCTAGTGATTTTCAGCATCTTAATGCCATCACAGCTCCCAGTTTTGGCAATGTGAATTCCAAAAGGAATTTCGGGAGGACACTTTGTCAGTATAAATACCTAGGTTTTGCTTTTCTGACAGCTGTTTCTGCAGCATATATGATCACACCCTGTAACCTCTGTTTCAGATGTATATGAATTAGCCTGAGTGAATGCCAGGTGTTATGCTGCTGAGCGGAGCTGAGCAGCAAGATACACTTTATGTCATTTGAAGAACATGTGACAAAAGTAAAGAAGGGTATGGTGGCCTGTGGGTCCCTGAAAATGCTGCAAAAGGAGATTCACTTACCAAGCTGGGCACTCTGTTTCTTACAGCATCACTTAATACATGATTAAATCATCACTCCAAGCCCACTTTTTAGGTACGTATCAGAGCTATAGCTGAAGATATCACTAAATGGAAAATGCTGATGTTTTGAATAGTTATCACATTCCCTTTTATAGCCAGCTGGCTTCCACCTCTAGACACACCATCCCAAACTTATTGTAAACATCTACCCTTATTACTTAGATATTACATGCATTCCACTTCCTGGATGTGAACAGATTACCCTTTATATTAATCACTCATTTGTTTTGACTAGCTCAGCCTTCTCACTGAAATACTTATCTAACTTTGTCTTTTCTAGCATGAATTACTGAGTTCACTCCTATTTGACCCTTTTCTGCATTTCTGTATCCCATTAAACTTGTGTAGTGTATTTCATTTTATGCCTGTTCAAAATCATAAAATTTAGGTCAGGCTCCCAATGCACAATTATTGATTGATTGATTGATTGATTGACATTTGGTAACCAGGAAAGTCCGACTGGGTCAGAAACCCATTTTCAGCGGAGGCCAGGGGAGAAAAGCTCCACAATTAACAAAATACAAATCTTAAAAGTTTAAACAATTTTTAAAGAAAAGACAGTGAGAAGATATTAAAATACTAACGTATATAGCGTAGGCCTAGATTAATAGTACAAACTTACATACAATCAAAGAACTTTTACATGATTTGTGTATAAGTGATAGTTGACATTTGTGATGATTTGTAAAGATCAAGGTCAAACAAATCATACTGCTTTAATTAGCATGCAGCCAATAGAGCTTTTTAATATCTAAATAATAAGGGTAGATGTTTACTAAGAATTTAATGCTAGGGAGACATGAATGAATATCGAAATAGTAGAAGAGGTAAGGAGTTAAATGAAAGAGATTAATGCGAAAAAGTTGGATTAAGATGTATGACAGAAATAATTATGATGGGAGATGTGGTAGGGGTGGATGAAAGAATTTAAGCTAGGTATAAGGGAGAAATACATGAAGAGGAAAGCTTAAGAAGAATTCAGGCTAGGCGGGGAGTTGTTAGTGGTTAAGGGAAGCTTAAAGATGTATGAGTTAGTGAGTAGACTATAGCTAAGAAGCTTTTTTATTGGCTGAAGATAGATGTAATGAGGCATGAAGGGAGGGGCGGTTGGGATATATTAAGTCAGTTAGTTATAGCTTAGCAGCAAGAGCAAATGAAAAATTTAAGGTAATTGTCTTTCAGTGTAACTGAACATTATGACTGATTCTCTGTCTTTAAAGAAACCTCCACCCAGAAAAATGAATTTTTTATACATAAAAAGAGAGTAATAAAACAGACAGCATTTTTTCATCATATCTTGAACTTCTGTGCAGTGTTAGCACCCCAGTATGACACAAGCATTCCATCTGTAATCTGTTATATCTCCAAAATGGCCTATGGCCTGTTATACTGATATGATTTGGCTTTTTAGTCTGTCTTGCTCCTATGATTTATTCTGTGTCAAAATAATTTGAAACTGATTAGACATAATAAATCAGATGGCTTGTTTCTGTGTTCATTTACAATGATAGTACTATGTCACTGACTTCTTAAACTGTCTCTACAAATGTATTTATTTATATATTTAGTTATATTTATTGACATTTGATTACCAGGAAAGTCTGACTTTGTAGGAGCCCGTTTTCAGAGAAGGCCCAGGGAGAAATGCTCCAAAGTATTACAAAACATTTAAAGAGCAATAATTTCACAGTCTTTAAACATAATACAAAAAACAACTACAATTTAAATAATTATTCAAAATTAGATATACTATGAAAACATTGGTTAAGAATAGATACAAGTTATAAGACAATGATGTAATAGTTACAGAACTTTTTGCCACTTTACAGAGGAAATTAAAGGTAAGTTAATATAATAGAAACAGAAATTGCAATATGAAGTGAGAGAAAAGCAGGCTTATGGTATATTCAGAGAGAAAGCCAAGGGAGAGAAATTGATTGAAATAAGGAAGTCAGTGAAGATGAAAGAGTAAGGAGATGTAAGGTATTAATAGGTATTGGTTCACATTTAGGGATATAGTTTATCCTGGTGTTAAGCAAGAACAGAGCTAGCTTTTGGCTAGGAAGTCTTTCAGAATGGTTCTGAAGGATGGGATGGAGGGTATTGACCTGATGGCTACAGATAAGGAGTTCCAAGTGTTAGCAATATGGTATGAGTACAGATGATGCCCAGTAGATTTGATAGGTTTGTGGTCACTGGATCATAATGACTGACTGGAAACATAGTAAGGTAGAATGTTATTTAGTGCTGGATAAGCAGATGGATTCTGGTAATTTTATAGGTAGTAAGAATATGTGTATATTTTAGCTGATGAGGAAGTTCTAACCAATTTAAGCTTTTTAGTGCTATATAGCAGTTGGTTCTCAAAGGGGTATTTGCTGCAAATTTAGCAACTTTGCTATAGCATTGTTCGGGTTTTGATTTTTGTGATTCCTGAAGGCGTTTAAGAATGGGAGCACAAAAAGAAGTGTGGGAAGGACATACGCAGTGATAAGTCTAGATTTAGGTGTGTTGGTGAGAAAGTTTTTGGCTCTATAAAGCATCCCTTGTTTTTGATGAGTTTTTCTTACCCAAGTTTGTGTATGCAGGTCAAATTTAAGATTACCATCCACTATCACCCCTAATAATTTGCTATGAGAATTGACTTCAATGGTTTTATTATCAAGTGAAAGGACTTCAAATTTAGTTTTTTCACAGGAGAGGGATTTGGGGAAAAAAATAGTAGTTTGTTTTTTTAGAGCTGAGCATGAGTTTTGAGTTACAAAGCCATGTTTCAGTTGCTGTTAAAGATTTCTGTGTAATTTTTTGGTGGTGTGCCATGTTGTTAGATGTGCAAATGAGTGTGGAGTCATCTGCGTACTGTATTAGGGAGGCCTGTTTTGTGGATATGTGATGGGTGTTGGTGAGAATGTTAAAGAGGAGGCGAGCAGAAATAGAGCTTTGTGATACACCGGTACTGATTGGGAGGTATGAAGAGAGGGTATAATGCCATTTTACTGACTGATATTTGTTGGATACATAGCTTTTGAACCATAAGAAAGACCTAATGAGGATATCTGAAGTAGACGTTTGCATGTCTAATTGTGTTGAAGACATTAGACAAGTCTAGAAATAAAGAGGAGACTATTTTGCCATTATCTCTAGCTTTATTGACAGTATCTATATAGGTTAGAAATGTAATGTAAGTGTTATGGGAAGGACAACAGCCATGTTGTGTTGGAGACAGAAGTTCATTCAGTGGGAGAAAGTTTGTCAATTGTTTCTGAATACACTTTCAAGTATTTTGGAGAGGGGGGATACGATTACCATAGGGTTAAAGTTAGTAGTTGAATGTCCTCCTTTGTGCAGTGGGATAATGTCTGACTTTTCCAGAGAGAGGGAATTTGGACTTCATGGATTGACCTATTTTATAAGGATTAAGACAGGGCTGGTAGTGCTATCAGCTGCTATATTAAGGCACTCACTTGGAAGTTTATCAACCAAAGTAGATTGTGGTTTGAGTTTAAGAGTAGTTTTATATAGGATGTGGGCCCAGGTTTGAAGGTGAGAGTGGATGCGGTGATAAGTGGCTGCTGGGTAGGGTTAAGATCAGATGTAGAGGAATCCTTGGTTAGAGATGTTATACTACCTATGAAATATAAGCTGAACTGTATTGCAGTTTTGAGTGATGTATTGCAATAGGGGTTAAGGCTGAATTTATGGCAGGGATGCCAGATTTCTTTAATGGCCTTCCAGAATTTTTTAGGGTTGTATTTATTATTATTCTGAAAGTGACTATACTATAGTATAGTTTTTTGTCTTTGTTAATTTACTTTTTAGTATAATTGCAAATTATTCTGAAGTTTTCAAGATATTGTGATGCTTTATACTTTTGCCACTGATTCCATGCTTTTTATTTATCTTGCATTAGCTTTCTACTCTTTTGCATAGCCAAATTGCATAATTTGTTTTTAGTCTCATCTTCTAGGATATTCAGGAAAGTTGTATTGAATTCATTTACAGCATTATCAAAGGGGAGGATTTTTAGGAAATTCCAGTTAATAGATGATAGGGTAGTCATGAACATTTCTGGTTTAAACTTGGGTAGGTTGCATATTGTTTTATAAACATGCTGTTTAAGTGGACGTGTGAGATGTCTGGCTTAATTTCCCCAAATGTTTTTGGGTTTCTAATACCATGATGGGAATGGACCCCATTCCTAAGTCAAAGTAAGATTAAAGTTCATGAAATTAGTATTGTTTCATATTTTGATGTCAGCCAAAAGTGCTCTTCGCAGCACCCACAATGTGCCCATTAATGACTCCTTCTGCAGCTCATATGGAGTTACATGTATTGGTAGTGTATCTAAATAAGATTTTAGACTCTTTTTTTATAAGACACGTTGCTCCTACTACTATTGGAACTATTTGGGTATCTTTGCTCCACATTGCTCTCATGTCTGCTTGCAGATCCTGATATTTTATACCTTTATGTCTCTTTGTGCAAAGGACACTGTAGTCGCTGGGTGTGGCAATTTCAGTGATCAATGCTACTCTTATCTTCTTTTCCTGGACCACTATATCTGGTTTTCTAGCATCTGTCTTTTGAACTGTTGGTAATGGATGATCCCATGTGATGTAGACCATCATTTTCTATGATGTTTTGTGGCCCATGTTTCCAGTGCTTTTCAGCCACTTCAGAACCATAATGTTTACACAGTCCCCAGTGTAAGAATCTTGCCACATTATTATGCCTTTCAGTATACAGTCCTTCTGCCATTAGTATGTCACAACCAGCAACAAGGTGTGTGACTGTTTCCAACTCTGTTTTACAAAACCTACATTTGTATATTTCTCCCACATGTTCAATGGACTTTGTAAACCAGCATGTACATAGCCCACTATCTGGAGCCGCCAATATTAACCTTTCATCTCTTGGTTTGAATTCACCTCTCCTTAACCATTCCTGCATTCATTCCTGATCAACATGAGGTTCTTCCAGAAGTTTTTTATACTTGCAACTATATTTATGCCTTTTCCACATTTCTTGCTGAGAGATGTTGAGAGCTATTACAGAGTCATTGTGTGGCTGTATAGACTGGGAGATAATCACTGAGACAGTCAGACAAACAGAGATGGTGTATTTGTTCGGGTCTTATATAGGCTCCAGTCTAACAGAGAATTTGATGCCTTGCTATAATGTGTGGGGCTATTAATTAGTTGTTTGAAACCAAATAAGTTCATACTAGAACCAAAAGGTTAGAGTTTATGTCCAACCAATTGACATTCACATCACCTAATAGTATTTTTTTCTTGTGGAACTGTTATGGATATAGAATGTAGGATATCTTCCAATACAGTTGTATTGTTGCCAAAATGGATATAAAGAACAGCAATACATATTTGTTTATAATTGTTTAATTTCAAGAAATTAATAAGTAGCTCTCCTGAACTGAATTTTGGCATTAGTTTATTGTAAGGGGAAATGTGGTAGTCGTTACGAAATAGTAAAGCAATACCACTACCTTTCTTCTTTATGTGGTCATTATGGATGATATTATAGCCAGGAGGTCTAATTTCAGAGTCATTTATGCTGGGTTTATGCTAAGTTTCATTTATAGTGAGAATGTTAAGCTTATTTTGGGTAATTGAGACATGTAGTTCAGCAATTTTATTTCTTTTGCTTCTAACATTTATGGCAGCAAAAGTTAGATTACTGAGGTTGGGGGTTGACCATTGTAGGGTTAGAGTAGTGTGTGGAAGACAATTGTCTTGATGTTTACTGTGATAGGTGGGGCCAAGATTAGGGTGAATGTCTCCTCCTAAAAGGAGAGTATTTTTCCACTTAATTTAGTTTTGTTTTGAGTTGAAATGGAGTATAAATGTCTATATTTGTAGTAAAGGTGAGGGCTGTCATTAACTAGGTTTGGTGTGATGTGTGGAGAGTTTAAGGAGGAAGTATGAGTAGGTGGTTGGGACAGAGTTGGAGAGATGTTGAGAGCTATTACAGAGTCATGGAAAGATGAGAGATGGTCCAGTAGCAGGAGAAAACTAGAGGATAAGCTAAGGAGCAGCATGATTAAGTTAAGGGATTTGTATGTTATAGCTGGCAGGTAGTAGGGAAGTAGGGATCAAAAAGGAAAAAGAAGTTGCAGGGCAGAAGGATACATAGTGGTGGTGGAATCTGAAAGCTTATGGAGGGTAGGTAGGAAAGAAGTATTTTCCATGAAGGAAGAAAGTTAGGTTGCCCTAGTATCTTCTCTGCAATGTAAGAAATAGAGGGGTATAAAAAAGAGAATATTGTTAAAACAGGATGAAGTGAGGGTTTTTTGGGGGGAACTAGAAGATACAATGTAGAATAGATAGGTGCTGTTAGGGAAGGGTGTGACTATGAATGAATATAGTGCAAAGCAGTATGGGAGGAAGAAAGGTAGTTGGGAATGGTGCTAACAGATTAAATGGAAGTTTGGAATTAGGTAAAAAGAAACAGAAGTGTTTGTATGATAGTAGTAAGTTAGTTTGTGAGGGTTAAAGAATAGAAGTTATAAGTGAAATGTGCATGTAGGAAGTATATTAGTAAAGTAAGGCGGAGGTGGATGGGTACTGGTAGTAGAGCAGGGGAGTGTAGCAGGCTTTTACCATAAGGTCAAATTATAACAGAGAATAATCAGTTTATAGCCAATACAAAGCAGTTAACAGACAGGTACAAAGCAGAGCAGGTTTTCTTTCATTTCCTGAATAGAGAAACCTGTCAGCCAAGAAGACTAACTGGCATATACAGTGTAAACTATTGGTCAAGAGAAAGGACAGAGACCAACTTAGTAAGTGGTTCTTGGTGATTTAGAGGGGGATGTCAAAGCCAATTCTCAGCACAGGTAGGTATTTGACTAGCTGAAGTTAATTCACAGCAAGATTCTTCAAGTTAAATTGTACAAAGACAAAATTCTCAGTGAAAACTAAGTATTTCCTGGAAGTTCAAATGATACAAATTTGACTTGCAGTGGAAATAGTGTCAATATTTGTTTTCACTGAACTACCCTCTTTTTGTCCTAAATACAAACTGCTACAAAGTCTTCCACAATGTACTTATATCTTGTTTCTGTCCTTCGGTGCCATTACACCATTCTGTCTTTAATCGCAAGATTAATCACAGCAATTAGTTATTATATCAATCAGTCGACTGAACTGCCCATTTTCCTCTTTTATACTGACCTTTGCCTGCATACCTATCCCTCCATGTTCTGTTAATCTTGCAAAGGAGACTGAGGTCCCTTGAGCAGGTGGCTTTGGTACTATTGGACTTCCAAATCCACAATAAGTAATAGGCTTAACAGAACAGGATCTGCTGAACTTTCTTTTCCCACAATCTGTGAAGTACAAATGTCAAATTTGTATCATTTGAGCTTCCAGCAAATATTTAGGTTTCATTTCCTTGAGTACCAACAAATGTATTTTTTTTGTTTGTTTTTTTTTTTTTTTTTTTTTTTTTTTTTTTTTTGGTAGTTCATGGTACATGCAGTATTCTTTACCAGCATTATAATTTAAAGGCATCAATATGATACTGAAAATACCAGTGCTTAGGTAAGCAAAACCTTCATAAAGATATATCTTTGTGTATGAAGATTGTTTCCTGTCAGTCCCATATCCTCTGCTAGGATATTATTAATATTGTCTAATTTTTCAAACCTTTACTAGATAGAGAAATGCATATGGTGACAAATACACACAACAGAGTATTGTTTATACTGGCTGCTTAACAAACATCTGCAGTACGAATGTTTTACTCTAAAAATTGTTTACACTAAGCTGAAAATTAATCACAACACAGCAACAGTCAAAGTCCCTAAATAAAGAAAAAATGCATTTTTAGAGGGGGGGACAATTCTACCCTGCATCCAACCTCCCCACACCTTGCTAAATATATATAAATTCCAGGACCACTCTACCTTAGAGTATGGGAAATTCTCAGAGGTATCAATTTCAGAATAAATATATACTTAAAGTCCCACATCTGTTTGTACTTCACAATGTCAAACATGTATGCTGAAGACGTTTTGTACTCCAATTTAAATTAATGCATTTTAAAGCTACTGACATTGTTGCCTTAATTTATGAAGAAAGATAACCCGTATTTGAGGTTTTCTGTAAGACACTGCAGTTGCAAGGGACATTTTCGGATAGAATATACAGTGTGTAACTACCTTGCACTACGTTTTCTGTCATCCCTTGGACTAAACCATTGATTAAACACATCTCTACCCTTTAAGGACTGAAGATATAAAAATGTATAGCATGAATAACAATGAGTTAGGAAATCTTGTCTCTCTCTCTCTCTCTCTCTTTGATAAGTTAAAGGCGTGGATGGCAGGAATGTCTTGTCTGTAACTGTACAGGTTAAACATCAATCTAAGGTCATATATTAGGGTATGGCTAAAGGTGCTTTGCTATTATCCGGGAAAGCCATGATATTGCCATAAGTATGACAGGCCCGAATATCTGGGCTACAACTGAGAATTATTCAAACAGAATTTTTGTTTACAATATGACCATTCTTCTGATGAATCTTAAAAGTCAACTCACTTTATGTTTACAAAATGATCGTAGAATTGAAAACAAAGAATCCAAGTTGGGGTTGTATGATGAAATTACAGCAACACTGATTTCAAACAGAAGGCAGAACGATACATATTCATTAAGGTAGTAGATTAAATGATGTCCCTTCAGAACTTCTTAGTAATCAAGTAATGAAATGTAAATTCAGAATATACAGTTTCAATTGATTTCATTTAAAAGCAGTAAAATTGCTGTTTATATCAGTAAAGACCTTATATAAACAAGATAAGGGCAAGTCAAGAATTTTATTAACAAACTCAAGTACCAGCATCAGACCACACAGCCAATCCCAAGAATTTCTCATCGGAAACAGCATCTCACTAAAAGGAAAATATTTTACTAAAGAAAAATGACACTCCTGAAATACTAATATCACTAAGATGCTTAAAGATTCTGGGTTTAAGGGGGCAAATAAAACTAGAATCTTTAAGCATCTTAGTGGTATTAGGTTAAAAAACAAAGAGAATTCTCTGTTCCAACACATTGTTATATCCAAGACACATTTTTTTCTTTTCAGTATTAGAAGTTGTAACATCCACTTCATGTAGAGGTGATTTAATAATAGCACTAACGTAGCTGAAAGTCATTGGATAGCTGATTTATCAGCTGACAAGGTGCCAGGTCTTAATGAAATACTTCCTTTAAAACCTTTACTTATGGGAAGAAAGCAAAATAAGAAGATAGACTTGTGATGTCACATTTAATTAGGTGTTTGATTGGCTTCTGTTCCTTTAAAAAGTGCTCACAGTTAGAGCGTAACATGATCTGCAGAAGACATTAGCCGAACGTGCTCATCACTGGTTTGAAAATATTTTTCTGTGTTGATCACAGTTATTATTGTTTAATAAAGTCTTTGTTTTTAATTTATTTTATCATCACTTCTCAATGGTGGCCCAGCCAAGTTTGTTGAAATAAAAATGTGATACAATGGACTAAAAATGTGTTTTTATCCCTTAAACCTTTTGATTCATAATTTGATTGCTGCTTAAAAGAAACTGAAACAAGAAATAAAGCTACACCTGATTGAAAAGCAAAATTTGCAAGAAAAAAGGTCAGGAGAAAAAAAAATTATAAATATTTAGTGTCAGGATAGGAGTGAAGGGATGATTTATTTATTTAGTTAACATTTGTTAACCAGGAAAGTCTGACTTGGAATGAAGCCAATTTTCAGTGGAGGCCCGAGGAGAAATGCTCTAGATTTATGTCTTTGTAACGTGGGAGGAAACCAGAGTACCCAGAGGAAACCCACACAAATGCAGGGAGGACATGCAGACTCTGCACAGAAGGTACTTCAGCCAAGAATCTAACCAGAGAACCTCTTGCTGTGAGGCAACACTGCACCACTGTGCCATCCATGATATGTTAGTCTGTCTAAAAAACATTGATCCCTTCTATGTTACAATTTAAATCAACTTTATTAAACAAGAATGTACATCCAAAGGACATTTCAACCAAAACAAGCAAGTTAACAAAAGGTATTCTGAGATTTTTATCATATAACAACATGGAGAAGATTTTAAAGAAGGCATAACTTATATAAAAAATGTGCAGTTCAAAATTCAAAAGATTAGATAGGCAATGACTTTTTTTCCATGCCAGTCTTACCAAAAATAAAACTCCTAAGTTCATAGGTACTTAATTGTGAGGATCTTAAGAAGTTTAGACCTGCATTCGGTAATTAATAGGTCTAATATTTTGCAATATGACTGTCCCAATCAGTCCACACAAGTACATATTGGTTACTTAAATGTTTCCCTGTCCACGAGGGCTACTGGAGGTAAACAGGTTTGAATTTATGGTTACTCATCCATTTGTCCAAGTTGCGTTTGACTAGAGTAAGATAAGTAAGCTACTTTATGTGGAGGGAAGACAATTCTACTGAAGTGGCATACTCTGCGATACATCCCTATCCTTCCAGCATAATATGTTAATCTTGCAAAGAAGACCAAGGTCCCTTGAATGGACAGGTTTGACAGCACTGGACTTCTAAATGTGTAACAGGTTTACTAGAATAGGATCTGCTGAGGCACTATATGCGAGACAGAGTTTATCTCTCTGTAGCTTGTATGATAGTGAAAAGAGAGACAAGGCTTTGAGATAGTCTATGTAGTTTTTAAAATTTAGGCCCTTGATTTTTTATTTTTTTTTGGGAGGAAGTATTGTGGTCATTCCAGCTGTGATAAGTGTTTGGACTGGTACATACCAGAAGGGCATTATTCTCAGTCATTGCTCTAATGAGTACAAAGAAATCATTACATCTATGGATCTGGACACCATACCTTCATTAAAAGCTGTGTATTGAAAAAGGACTTCCTTACACTAGATGATATGTGGTGATCACAGGACAATTCATTGTCAACATAGGTTCTTAGAGCTCTAACTACAGGTTCAGTATCCAGGGAAATGTTATCAATATGGTAGTTACAAAGGGAGTCACGAATGCTGAAGAACACAATTTAACATTTCTTGATGTTTACTTTCAGTCTATGGTTTTGGCCCCAACTATCTTCTTGGGACAGGCCCTCTTGTAGGATCATGGTGTCCCGTGGGGAGGTTATGATAAAACTTGGTCAGCCAAAATCCTTAAAATTAGCCTTGACCTCTGAGAAGTAAATGCCAAAGAAAGTGCCCAAGGACTGATCACCGAAGTACTCTACTAGTAACAGGTCTTTTGGAGGTGGTACAGCCACTCCCCCTTACTTCCTGTGTTCTATTTGTGATCTAATTTGTTATTCAGTGAGTTACATAGTGGTTAATATTCAGCTGGGAGAGTTATTTTATGATGCGTGAGTGTGGGATGGTGTTGAACACCTCTGCAAGGTGGAGATAAATAGAGCTAACTGATTTGCCCTTGTCCATTGCTCAGTGACTTTTTCAAAGACATCATCTAGGCTATGTAGGCAGAACCTGCCCCTGCCGAATATGAACCAGGTTGGGTCAAATGTCTGCAGGTCACCTATATCCACAGTTATTAGTTCCACAATTATCCTTTCTATAGCCTTACAGATGAGGATGGTGAGGGTTATGGGCCTGTAATTAGCTGAGTCTGTTGTAGCTCCAACTCTGTGCAAGGGAATGACTGTTGCTGTCCTCCATTCATCCAGAACAAAGCCTATTTTAACACTAATGTTGAATAGCTTCTGCAGGGGGGTTTTACAATTCATGTTTTAGGTTAGCCAGTAGGCAGCCTGTTATGTTTTCTGGCCCCACAGATGTGGTGTTCTCAACCTAAAATAGTGCCCTGACATTTTCTTCCAGGGAGATTTGAGGAGAGGAGTAGATGCAGGTATTTGATCTGGGAATACTGGAGGAGAGAGGGGGAGAAATTGGAAATGAATTTGTCCACTAGAAGAGTGGCAGTTTCCTTAAGGTCTGAGCCTATGGTATCATTTACTGTTAGTCCTGTGCAGTGCTTAGCATTGTTTATGAAATTTCTAACAAAGTTAAAGAAGGCTTTGTGGTTATCTTTCACCTGGGTAGTTATTTTTATATCATGTCTGGCTTTAGCTGATTTCATCAGGAATCGGAGTTCCTTCTTTAGTTTAGCAGGAGCATTTTTGGCTTCTTGAAAGTTAGATTTATCGGTGCATGCAATTAGTTTTTTTTTTCTTTTGTTATAGAACCTGTTTATATTACAGTTCCACCAGTGGGGTTTATTCTCCAATTTTAAACAATTTCTGAATACTGAGCTATTGGAGGATGCTTCTAGCTACAGTTTTAAGGTGAATATGACTGACTTGTGGCATATACCATCAACCTGGAAAATCTCATACATTATTCCTCTTCACAAAGGTGGAAACTCCATTGAGTTCTCCAACTTTCGCCCCATAGCCCTACTCTCCCCTCTTGCTAAAATAATGGAGAAGTGTATCCACAAACAATTACTAAACCACCTACTCCTTCATAATCTCCTAGCTAACTGTCAGCATGGTTTCCGACCATTTCATAGTACCACCACAGCCTTGTTATCCTTTACTAACTGTATCAACAAGAATCGCAATAAAAATATCCTTACCTCCGCTTTCTTTGTTGACCTATCAAAAGCCTTCGACATGGTTAATCAACAACTTCTCCTCCACCTACTGAAGTCCCTCTCTCTTGACACTCCTGCTATGAACTGGTTTACATCCTACCTCGAAAATAGACAACAGGCAGTTCTCTGGCAAAACCATCTTTCAGACCTCCTTCCCACCTCCCTAGGTGTCCCCCAGGGCTCCATATTAGGTCCTCTACTGTTTTCCATTTTCATAAACGACCTTAATCTTTCTACTCCACTCTCTACTTGCATTCAGTATGCAGATGACTTTACTATCATCTGTTCAGGCTCATCCCAAACCGAACTTCATTCTCTCACACAAAAAGCTTTCAGCACAATAGAAGAATGGTTCTCTAACCATTGTCTTCTCCTTAACCCCAAAAAAACTAAACTTCTGCTCTTCACACCCTCACACTTGTCTACCCCTCTTCATTTCACACTCATATCCAGCAATGGTACCCTCATTTCTCCAGACCCCACCATCAAACTCCTAGGAATTACTATTGATAACCACCTAAATTTTGACGCACACATAAATACTACAATAAAGTCTATTAACAGAAAACTTGGATCCCTATATAGAATCAAACCTTTCCTTACTCTAGAAGCCAGAACCACAATAGCTAGAAGCCACTTAATCTCTACCCTATTATATGCTTCCCCCATATATACCAATCTTTCCAAAAACAACCTCAACAAACTTTCTAAATCATATAACAATATAGCCAGATTTGCCAAAAACTCTCCATATAGGACTCATCACTGTCAGAACCTAAAACAACTATGTTGGCTTGAACTCCCCCACCAACTACAATTTAACCAACTTATAATAGCTTACAAAGCCCTACATCATCCCAATAACAACCCAATTCTTTCCACCCTCATAATGCCATATAAGAACCTGAAGAATCTACGCTCCTCTAACAAAATGCTGATTCACACTACCCTATCAAAAAACTCAGCTGGTCTCTATTCTCTAACTCAGTTGGTAAAATATGGAATCTATTACCACATGACCTAACTACCCAGACCTCTCTCCCACTATTTAAAGCTAACCTAAGACTTTTCTTCACTAACCACTGGTTATGTTCTTGTACCAACCCTGACTAACTGTCTACCCTTAAACTATCTGTTACTCTCAAAACCATAATATATTTATCCATTATCCTGTTTCATACATCTCACTATAGACTAACTTTCTTACCTTTTTACTAATCTTGTGAGTCATGACTACTATTTGCCATGTTTGACTTTTTCTACTGTTTTTGAAAATTGTTAACTTTAGGATCTAACAATCTGTTAATGTCATTTTTCTAATTTTGAATGTCATATTTTATATGTTTTTATATATATATGTTTTTTCTGGAGCTTTTCTCCCCGGGCCTCTACTGAAAATGGACATGTATCCAGTTAGACTAGCCCGGTCAACAAATGTAAAATAAATAAAAATGTCTCTCTTCATATAATTCATGGATGTAGATCTCAAGTCATTTACACCCACAAGTAGAAGGACTGTGTCATATGTGTACTTGCTGTTGAGGGACTTGAGTGCTTGTGTGATGTGGAGAATCCTGACCCTGATAGGCAGCATACTGTGACTGTGTCTCCCACTTTGCATACCTGGTGAGTGATGCATTGGTATATCTGACTAGGGAGTCACCTATGATTAAGATATTGCTATGCTGCTAGTTTGCCATATGGGCATGTTTTCCATTTCATACTTTTTCCTCATATCCTTTATCTCTTATCTTGGGGCTAAACTGTCTGCAGTTGGGCTAACAACATCAGATCTTCTTTGGAGGTTATATCCCCCTCAAATCACGGAAGTTTTCCAGTGTATGAACGTCTTTAATCTCAGAAATACAACAACTACTGCAAGCGTAGTTAACTGACTAATGCTTTCTCAATTAACCAGATTTTTCCTGTAATTCCCTTCCTATCTGATTTAGCACTCAAACATGCATAAAGGATAACTTGTATATGTGTGTGTTCCATCAATACCTGAATTAATCTCATAGGTACATTCAAAAATGTCAGTTTCTGCAGCTTCCTAGTAATAAGAAGCCTTATAATATGGCCTATATTAACACGAAGAGATACAGTTTAGTAAATATTAATAACTTGAATAATCAACCAAGCACACCAGAATGTTTGCACAAATTAAACATACTAAACCTCACATAGTATTGTTACAGGAAGGATGCATTTAATTTCATAAAACATTTGATATTGTGGAAAATTGGATGTTTTTTAGTGGTAGCTAAAAAGAGGGAAAACACCAGGGAGTTTTATTCCCTAACAAGCTAAGAAAGTAAGAGCAACAGTAGCTCTAAAAATGAAATAATTAGGTATCCCAGTTTTGTTAGGTACCATATGCCTACAACTTCAGATGAGAGTTGGAGAGGGTAGAGAATTAATACAACAGTTTCAGGATTTCATAACTCAGTATGAGGTGTTTGCAGGAGATATTAACTCCATTTTAGCTACTAAGGGTACTGGTGTAAGTCATAAAGCCAGATTATTTGCTCCAACAAAATGTTTGCAGAAATTTATGCAAGACAGAGGTGTAATATATGTGGGGCTATGGCCTTTTTTAACTATGCAAGATACAGAAGATTGCAATTAGGCCTACGATCATAGCAAGCTTATGTTTGAGACATGGATGCCAAGAAATTTTTTTTAAGAGCAAAGTTGAAGAGGTGAATCTTGGCATCCATGTCAGTAACACAGAACAGGAATAAGATAGGAGACCCAATCATAATTCAGCGCAGTGCATGGAGCTTTATCTGTTCCACGTACTACCAGTTACAAAAAAAAGGTAGGAGTATAAAGCGTCAGCTTTGAAAGTTGGTAAAGCACTTAGCGCTGTCAGAGAGCAGCACACCTCTTATTATTTTTGCCTAAGAATTCTGGACAGATCACAAAATAATAGGCACACAAAAAAATCAAAATCAGGGATAGTTTTTAAATATTGCTCTTCTTAAATTAAAAATTTAATAGAATAACAAGATTTGCATCAATATGCATTTTCTAGACAATGAGTATGAAACTCTAAAGTCTGGCGTTATTGACAGCCTGTAATCCTCAGTGATTTACCAAAAAATCAAAAAATTATGGGAGCAAAAATATGTTACAAACTCAGAGACAGTTGAGAGGCACAAACAGCAGACAGAAAAAACTATTTTACCTTCTGCCACTGTTCTTTGCCAGTCAGCACTGTGCTCTGTTAGTCTCTAGTGTGTGAGACCCAATCATAACAGTGCTTAGGGTGGTATTAACAATTACTAGGCATCACCAAGTGTTATTCTGATTTGGTCTCATGCTAGGGAAATTATTAAGAAGTTTATCTTTTTTCCCCATATCAGAGTGTATTCTGGTGCCTCCTATACTACATACATATTATTGTATGAGGCACCACACTTTTAACACTACTGATGGCTTTCTTCTAGGTGAGGATTTGTATGAGGAAGTTACCAGTGTCTCAGTAAATTCAAACATACTCTTAAACCATGTGCTTTAAATCTGGCCCTGTCAAATCAGCATCCCAGAACATCTAAGGGCTAGAAAATATGTGCTAACTTGACAATGTCATCCTGTATTCCAGGAAATCATACAAAATCCAACACAACACAATAAAACAGAACTGTGAACACTACACCTATTCTACCAGCTCAGTTATTCAGGTGGCCATCTGCTTCTTAAATCTTCTCCTCACAGAATGTCTTTTAAATGAAAGATACCGTGAAATTTGAGAGAATGTTTTCTCCCAATGTTTTGTATACTTTTACTAGAAACATTATTAACTTGATGATCTCATAAAAGTATTAACAAATCTTAGTTATTAGCTTTCCTGTGACCTTTCCAACATAAAGTCTACAGTTGTACATTGCCCAGTACTTCAAAAACTCAGTTTGCAACTGAAAATTGTGACAAATGATGAATGCCTTTGGTAATGGAATGTTTAACACTGATAGTGGTTAATCCATAAATACAACAGCAATTCCGATGTCGGTGTGTTTCCTTCTACAACTCTGCTGTTATTTGCATTATGATTTAACACACCACTTAAATTCCTAATTCTCTAGAATGAAATCCAAGGTTTGTAGCCTACTATAAATAAACCATATTTGCTAGTAGTCAAAATGTTACTATTTCCTAAGCATTCCCCTGAAATTTAGTTACAAAGACATATTTTCTAGTGTTTTGTATTCCATTCATTAGCAGAATCTGAGCTGCAGAGTCTCTTAGCTTCAATACTTGTCACTGATTTTGACAATAAACTTTTAGAGTTACCTCTAGCCGTAAATCTTTGAGTTAAATCCCCAGACTGTTCTTGAAACAAGTCACTAATGCTTGTGTTACTGTGAAGTCTGATTTATTAGCCCTTTGGTATACCCTGTAATGTAGTAATTTATTTTTCCTTATATCTTTTCTATACAAGTGGCAGGCAACATTACCATTTTCTGCACAGTACTTAACTGAAAGGGCAGTTTTGAATCCAAATCATAATTTAAATACATTTGAAACCTTTCAGTATTACACTTGAACCATGCAAAGTAAAACAACATCTCATGTATAAACATTCAGAAGTCACTACGTTATTTTTGTATATATTGCCTGAGGTAAAACTTTTAGTTTCTCACCACCAATAAATTAACATGTTGACACAGAAGGTGGCTAGAGTGGGCCCCATAACTTTACCCTTGAAATAATTTTGAAAAGATGTAATGTTGAAATAAAAAAGTAGCATGACGTAATACTATTTCAATTAAATTGCCCAATGCTTTGATTCTACTGCTAGAGAAATTAAAATAGTTGCATATCTATTACTCTACAATTGTCAATCCCATGTCATGCTTGAAATAAAAGTATATAAAGAAACAATGTCTGCCATGTGCCATCATCAAAATATCTCCTGGTTCATATTTTACTGATTTAAAAAATTACTAAAATCACTAGTGTCTCTTAAATGTGTCATACGGAATATTATAATTAAAATGTTTTTTTCTACAAATGGAACTGCATACCATCAGATATCCTAACTCTGAAACAATAACACGAGACATTTTTTTTTTTTTAGCAGGGGGTAGGCTATAAATGGTGAGCCATTTAAGATGTTCATCTACACAAGATCAGATGGCACAGTAATGCCGTATTCATAGTTCTGCCACACAGTTCCTGGTTCTCCAGTTGATGCCTACGGAGCACAGTCTACATATACTCTGCATCCATACGAGTTTTCACTTGGTGCTCCATTTCTTTCCTACATTGCCTATTCAAGCCATTCAGTAAATTGATCACGCCCCTACACTCCCTGTAGGTGCCAGCATTTTCTCTGAGAGAGTAAATGTGAAGCTCCTCCAAAGGACTGGCATTTCAAACAAAATTAATTTATCTGCCTTATACCCTTTTTATGTGTGTAGGTTGTGGCTCCTTTGTGAGGCTCAATAAGATTTTTTTTTTATTAATTTGTTAACTAGATAACTGAACTGGAATACAAAGCCTTTTCAGACATGACCTAGGCTGCAAGGGCAAAAGTAATATAATACATGTGTATAGGCAGTTTAGTACAGACAATCAAGGATGTGGGAAAAAGAGGACCCAGAGAAAACCCATACAGATATACGGAGGATATACAGACACCACACAGACAGTGACCAGAGGTCAGGATTGAACCCCTGTCCATGAAGTTGTGAGGTAGACATCTTAACTACTGAGTTACCAACCTGTCTTAAAGCTAAACCAAGTATCAGAAAATGAACAAATTAGTAAGCTGAATCTATATTCCTCACCAGAAATTTGCTCTGTCGAATCCATGTCACATAATACACTTTCATGAACTTTTTAACATGCTAAGTGGGTTAGTGATAAGTTCCATCTATGCCTCATCATCTGTTAACATCCGTACCATGGTTGTCTCATAATAAGCATCATCTATCACCATTCTGCCACCTTTATCTAAAGCTGTTAATGCAGTGATAAAGTTGGATTGTGATCTACTCAGTATTAATCTTTCATTGAGTCATACTGTTACTATGATTCACAAACTTTGATTTAAGAGCTTGCAGCTTTTGCTCACTGCCTTAAATGTTTGAACTACTACATTGCTACTAGGCATAAATGCTGACAGTTTATATAAATACTTGAGCTAGTCTCACCTTCTTTAAATATTATCTGCAAATTGATTCAGCATGTGAACATTAGCAAATCTAAAATAGTGTCACAAAGCAGTAGGACAAAAATATAAACCTTTATTAAGCACTTGTAACTCAAATTCATTCAGCTTGTAGTAAGAGATGTTAAACACCACATTAATAGAGTCACTACAACATAAATCAATCATTGTTTTGTAAACTGTTTTCACTATCTGCAGTCCTTCCACTGTTGTCCTTTATCAGTTTCTTGAACTCTGGAAGCTTCATTTCACATCACTAATTTGTTTTCTCCCACTGGCAACTCAACCAGGTTTGATGATTTGTGAGGAAGCCAGCCTGATGATTTATCAGCTTTATTAGTGCCACTTAAAAAGTTATCTGTCTTGTGGTTAATGAAGGAAAAACCTAAATTGCTAGAACTAAAAAAAAAATATATATATATATATATATATATATATATATATATATATATATATATATATAGGTCTACCTGATAACACCGACACGCCAAAACACAGACAACAAAATAACTGACATGAAAAAAATGACAAAAAAAGAAAGTTCAAAAACACAAAACTTCACATGCCCGACAAACCAAAATCCAGAGAATCAACAAAACAAATACCTTTCCCGAAAAGCACACACACAACACAAGCACACCAAAATTAAAAACCTACACTAAACCTTACATACACAACTATCTATGCACTAACCTTAACCCAAACCCTAACCGTAAGGTCCGTCACTATCGCACACTTACCTTACCCGCACCCTAACCCTAACTCACTTAATCCGCCCCAACCCTTAACTCTGTCACTATCGCACATTTACCTTAACCACACCCTAACCCTAACTCACTTAATCCACCCTTAACCCTCAAATCTGTCACTATCGCACACTTACGTTACCCGCACCCTAACCCTAACTCACTTAACCTGCCCCTAAACCTAAAGTCCATCACTATCGCACACTTACCTGACCCGCACCCTACCCTAATGTCCGTCACTATCACACACTTACCTTACCCACACCCTGACCCTAACATCCGTCTCTATCGCACACTCACCTTAACATGTCGGTGTACTCAGTGTCGGGATTTTCACCTGTCGGTCTTCTCCGTTGTCGATCTTCCGGTGTCGGTGTTCTCGTCGTCAGCGTTGTGCACTTTCGGCGTTTTCAGGTAGACCTATATATATATATATATATATATATATATATATATATATATATATATATATATATATATATATATATATATATATATATATATATATATATACTCTTCATAACATCTAAACTCAAAACATCAAGACCATAACATCTAAGCTTCAAAACATCTAAAACTCATAACATCGAATCTCAAAACATTGAAAACTACAAAGCAACTATAAATAACATCCCACACATTGTTTGCTACGTTTATGGAGGGGGGAAAGCCCCCCTGCACCCCCCACACCCCCTGTAAATTAAATATACCAACTCCAAGGTCGCACTACAGTGGCATTAGGAAATTAACTTTTTCCCCCACTGTAGTGCAACCTTGGAGTTGGTATATTTAATTTATGGGAGGGTGCAGGGAGGCTTGCCCCCCTGCATAAACATAGTAAAAACTCTGTGGGATGTTATTTATAGTTGCTTTGTAGTTTTCAATGTTTTGAGATTCGATGTTATGAGTTTTAGATGTTTTGAAGTTTAGATGTTATGGTCTTGATGTTTTGAGTTTAGATGTTATGAAGAGTAGATATTTTGATAGGTAACTATATATATATATATATATATATATATATATATATATATATATATATATATATATATATATATATATATATATATATATATATATATATATATATATCCTCCAATAACAACATGTTCATTTTCTTATTTTTCTACCAGATTAACTACTGCATGGCTCATAATGAATAGCTTTTAACCTTTGCATGTTTTTCTTCTCCCAAGTTAAAATCTGGATTTTTGTCAAAGTCAGTATATTTTTTTATATATTGTTTGCTTTCTTGGGCAGCACAGTGGCACAGCTGATAGAGTTGCCACCTTACAACAAGTGGTCCCCTGTTTTGACCTTCGGCTGGGGTGTCTTCTGAGCGAAGTCTGCATGTTGTCCCTGTGTTCGTGTGGGTTTCCTCCAGGTACTGTGGTTTCCTCAAACATTCCAATCAAATGCAGTAGGTGGACTGGACACACTAAATTGGCCATAGGTGCGACAGTGTAGTGTGGAAGAACTACCACGGCAGGGCTAGCCACCCACCAGTGTAAATCTTGGCTCTAGATATTGTCACTGTTACAGTGACACTGCGACCACATGTTAAAAAATGGGAAAAGGGGGTTTTGGATGGTTTTGCATTTCTTTAACTTTTATCATATCTCTTAAACAGAGAATCAAAAACATCCTTAAATATACGTCTTCAATAAATAACTGAAAAAACTGGGGTGATATCAGCAAACATGTAGATAATCTTTTTATTTAATTTATTTGTTAACCTGGTACTACTATATTACATATGTTAAAAGATAATAAGGTATATATTAAACTTACTACCATCCCAATGAATATGCTTAAAAAAGTACATGGACAGTGTTTTATATGGCATACTTTTGAAAGGGAAATATTCCAGTGAAGACTATAGACTTTATGTTGCTGGTCATACAAAATGGCAAATCATGCATGTGGTCTGCCAGAAATTCAGAAGGATAAGAAAAAAATCCATCCTACTGTTTCAGACCAAGAATAGTTGATGGAGACTATTACCACTTTTTTTTCATTTAATAACATGTTGTGACACGTATAAAATATTCTAGCAATTTTATTCATCCATTCATACAGTCACTCATTTTCTGATTACCTGACAATCCATTACAGGGTTACAGAGAGAAGCCAGAGCCTATGCCAGCAATCAGTGGGCACAAGGGAGAGAAACTAATCCTGAGCAGGCATCAATGCATTACAGAGACATTGACTCACACATGGAGCACACATGCACACACACACTCACACACACACACACACACACACACACACACACACACACACACACACACACACACACACACGCACCTGTGGGTAATTAGGAGGATTACTAATTCATCTGTGGCATGTCTCAGAGATGTGGGAGGTAACCAAAGCACCAAGCAAAACCCCATATGAACATAAAAGTGGACATGTTAATTCCACACAAAAGGCCTCTGTGGCTCTGCTCGACAGGAGCACAAGAAAATAATTTTCCTGGGTGGCAAAAGCCAGGGTACCTTTTCGGCTGGGCTTGTGTAGGCCCCAGGGCCGATAGCCTAGTACCTACCTATGAACCTATGAACCTGTAAGGCACCTCAGTCAAGAACAAAACTGGAGAACAAGTGCTGTGAGACAAAAGTGTTAACGACTGCACCATTGTGCCATCCCAGGTGACTTTGTTGATTTATTTAAGTCATTAAATGTGAACAAGAAGATGTTTTGAAGACAGTAGATATTCCATATATGTTTGTTTCTATACACACACACACACACACACACACACACACACACACACACAAACACACACACTTGGGGCCTCTACTGTTTTGGATATACTTTTCTGAGGTGCAAGCCAAAATCAATGGTCTGTGGCTGACCAAGTTTGCAGATAACTGCAAGCTGGGCACTGTCATAAATTCCCCTAGTGATGTGAATATCCTCCAAGAGGGCCTTACCCAAACTAATGACTGGTGCCAGAAGCATGGCCTCAAACTAAATGCCACGAAATGCATCATTGTCCCCTTTGGGGAAAATGGCATCGCCACTAATTATCACATTAATAACAATGTGCTACACACGCAATCAGTCGTGAGGGACTTGGGCACCCAGGCTGATAGCAACCTAACATTTGACCATGACGTTGCTTCCATTGTACAGAAGGCTTTCTACATGACCCACCTCATATGTAAGGGTATTTCATCCAGGAACAAGGAGGTCATAACATCCCTGTACTCCTCCCTTATCAGACCCATTATTGCCTCCTTTGGCATGTACCTTGCCAAGCACATGCAGCAGTTGGAGAGACGACAGCGGTTCCTGACCAGGAAAATAGAAGGTCTCAAACACCTATCCTATACAGATAGGCTAAAAGCCCTGTCCCTCTACTCAGTCTTGTGCAGACTGCTCAGAGGTGACCTGTGTCTGGCATACAAAGCCACCTCAATTTCAGCCTTGATGGAGTTGCAGCATATCCGTAAGTCAAACTCCACTCATGCAACCCATATGCAAGGCCTCAACCTGGTCTGTGACATAAATAGAACTTGCTGGCAGGGTAGATTTGTGTCCCAACATCTCCTCCATCTGTGGAATAGACTCCTTCTCCATGTCAAGCAAAGTACCTCACTAGCCCTCTTTAAGAGGAACCTGGACGATTGGATGGGAAACAGAAAATATACTCCTGGGATTCCACCTGTGTCCCTGCTGGACATGGGAAACAGGTGCTGACTTTGTGGGAACATGTGTGAAATTCTTGGATAGGCTTATAAGGGTCTCCTGGCCAATAGCCTAGTATCATCCTATGAACCTATGAACTGATATATATATATATATATATATATATATATATATATATATATATATACACACATGCATACATATAAACACACATACACAGAAACATACACCTCAATCAATCATGACTGAGGGATAACAGCTGATGAGTATTGGCTATTCAATTACTGCAATCTCTCCGAAAGCAGAATAGATTCTAGGCTGTCTTTCTTGTGTACAGGAATGGAGTTCTGATTACAGCCTAGATGAATTAATAGTCCTGAGCTGAAACAAATATCTAAAGATGAAGAGGAATGATGAGGCATTGCCTGCTGCCCTCTCCATGGAGGAGGGTACTGTACATACTCTGTCAACAATCCCTGGAGGAGATAGTATGAGAATATTGGCTTACAAATACAGCAAGTGTGTGGTGTACATTACCTACAAAATCAACTGACAGCCTTTATACCTACTGCCCACTTGCACCTTACGATCTTGTGGAGCATGTGCAGGGGAATAATAATAGCACTTAAAGGAAAATAAAACAAAATGTCTGCCTGGATGACAAGCAGGCTACAGCTGTACTGTGATGGGCAATAAATTGGTGTAGCCACTGTTAGTTTAAGTGAAATAGTATTCAACAGTACAGGTTTTCCCCAGCTAAAGGGTAAAGCACTGTCACTTGCTATGGCATTCAGCTCTAGCATGTCTGGTTCCTGGTATGAAGAAGCTAACATTTTCACCTCAGGGAATAGGTACAATGGTTATAAAAACAAACTGCATTATTTAGAAGTTGTAGGTGTGGTGCCAGGGTGATGCCTGGCTAGAGAAAACTGATTTACAGATATGATATACCTTTCTCTCTTAGCCCTTACTGGCAACACAGCTGATTTGCAAAATGTGTGAACTTTGTGACCTTTTCTCTGTACATGTGAGAAAGGAGATGAAAGGAAGAGAAATACATGAAATGGAAACTTGGATGCAAAAATGTAATTTCTGGCTTCAGGAAGGTAGCAAGTCATACAATTTAAGTAAAAAGGAACACTTCTAAAGAAACATGAAAGGATGTAGATTAATTAAGAAATGTATGTGAGATCTTGATTGGTCTACTGTTTTTTGGGCTGATTTAATTAAGTCCTACTCTTGAGAAAGTTTTCCATAACATGTAGAAAAAACTGGTTTAGTTACTTTTACTTTTGGAAAGCAAGCAATTAATGAAAACTGATATATTTTTGTGAAAGGAAATTATGTAATTTGTTCACCACTGGACTTTCTTAACAGAAATGAAGAACTGAATTGGATAAATATTTGAGACTGATCTTAATCGCGTCTTATCATACCTTGGGAGATATTAGTACATGTTGCAAAAATGAGCATCTGCCCATATATTTTTATTAATTTAACTAACTTCTTCAGTAAGAGACATGTCATTTAGTTAGCTGTGGATCATATTTTTATTTACATATTCTGTTTGGTAAACTAACTGTTATTTTCAGAATCTTTGTGTACTTTTTCATTTGTCTGCATATTTAACCTGTAATTCAGTGGCGGCTGGTGACTTCAAATCACAGGGGGGCTGCAGGAGACAGCTGAATGGGTGGGGTCAAGGAAAGGGGTGTGGTCAACGAGAAAGGGGAGGAGCTATGCTCAAAACCACAAAAACTAACTTTAATTAAATACGCTGCCCTGGGTGGCAAACCATCATTATGAAAGACCAATCAAGACAAAAATAAGTGTAGAAGAATAAAAATATTTCAATGCATTGGCTGCATTACAGCTTACTTATATCTAGATGGAAACAAAAGGTTGTGAGGCATGAAAAAATAAATTACTTTTTAAATACATTACTGGAATGCCAGTCAAAATCAAGTATAAGAAAAACCAGAAGCACTCAACTCAAACCACTTCTCCTTGCACTGCTGTTCTAATTATAATATATTCAGCTTTATTAAAGTACCAAGTAACATGCTGAAAGTAGAAATCTCTATGATGCCCCCACTTGTAAAAATGTTTCTTATCCAAAAAAGACCTGCTGCCTGACAACTTGTTTCATGGGGAAAACATGATCAAAGTAAAAAATGAAAAGCAAACAAGAAACAAACTCAAGATACATTGCTTAAAGGATTACTGTACAGGTTATGGACCACACATGATTGGCATTCTGTTTAGTTTATGGGTAAAGTCTGTAGAGATGACTGGAAGTCTCCAACAAGTGCAATGAGCTTTTTAAAATAATGGAATCCTGTCCTTTAATACCCAAGGCTTATACATTATCTAGTCAAGTATTCTCTGCATGGCAACAACAGAAAGGCTTTCAATGTTGGCAATTCTTTAACAGTATGCTTATTAAAGCTTACTTGCATCTTACAATCTCAGACAAGCTTACCTTATGATCATTAAAGCATTGCTACTTAAACACAGAGCAACAGGCACTTTGAGTAATAAGCATAAATCTGAGTAATAAGCATAAATCAACAGTACAAAAATATGACAGAAACCAGACCATTCTGCAAAATCAAGGACAGATGAAAAGCCACTGTAGTACTTGTGTCTACCTTGGATGGGGAGGACACACTGCATAACTACTCCTTGCCTTGCTTGGACACATCCAGAGTCACTACATGGGGGAGTGGGGTTCAACAAGTATGTCACAATTTGAAATGTCTCTGGCTGACTGTGATGGCCCTAACACATTTGTCATACCTCTCAACCTCAAGAGCAAGACATCTGGACAAAGTCATACACAGAAGTGGGACAAAGGCCCAAAAATAAGGACAATTTTAAATATTGCTCTAATAAACTTAGAAAGATGATAGAATAGGTCTTGCATTAGTATGAATTTTCTGAAGGGTATAAAATCTGAAGAGTATAAAATCTGAAACTCAAATGTCTGTCATTTTCTAACTTCAGTCTTTAGTGATTTGTCACTAATTTGCCAAAAAAACACAATTTTATGAAAAATGGACCAAAAATGTGATGCAAAAATATAAAATAGACACACAATACAGCTGGGAACCTGTCAAAGAAGGGACACTTTAATATTAGTACTGCTACCTTGAGCAGCTGACAAAATAAAAGAATCTACATGCATTTCAAGTAATCTATAACTTTGATTATTACAGTTATTTCTTAATTGTAAACCCTCCATGTTTTCTTCCAAAATTGCTATTTTTGGAGGGATTATTAGGGGGAAGAGCAACATTTTGAGCCAAAATCGGGACAGTTGAGAGGTTGGCTATGCCTAATTCTATAAAGCAATTTATTTGCATGTACCTCTCAACCTGTTAATGCAGTAAATCTGAACAAGGCCAAATATATTGGGGGAACATATAAACAGTACTAAAATTGTTCTTGTATAAACTGAGACAGTTGATAGAACAGCTCTTACTTTAACATGCATTTTTCTGAAGGTTATGAAGTCTGAAACTCAGTGTATCATTATTTAGTGACTTAATTCCTAAATGATTTGCCAGAAAACTACAAATTTTATGAAGAACAAACCAAAAATAAGAAGCAAAAATCTATTCATTCTTTGAAAATCTGGACAGTTGGGAGGTATAGTTCAGCTGGGCCTGTCTGAGTTTGCTGCCCTTCCCCCTGACAAAATCATGGTTGAATGGAGCCTCTGCAGCCATTCCAATGAACCATTACTTGGCTTTTTTACCACATTTACCATAAACACTAATGTGCATACTGCTTTACTTTTATGATGAGTTGGACTTCATTTGAAAGTTTTATTTTGTATTTTACAGCACAAACACTAAGTCATCTGCTAAACAAAGCAATGCAGTCTCACAATGAAAACTTAGCATTAAAACTTCTCTGCCCTTGAAACTCACATTCATTGAAACAGCATTGAAACCCACATTCAAAGAAAATACATTTTGCCATTGGCAGATAAAGATTAATTTTGGGCTGTTTTCAAATCATAGGCCCCTTGCATATGAAACATACATGTGCTCTTTGATACACCTTCCTCATTGTACTAAAATTATATTCCTTGTACAATACAGTAAAGTTGTTAGAGGGTGTTTTAAATTTGTTTTGAACATTTTTCCAGTAAGCAATGAAACAAAACGTATGCACCCATAATGGCAAAACTGCCCAGTTCAGAACATTTATCATAAAAAAGTCTACTCAGACTTCCACAGTCCACCATTATTAGTAAATATGCACAATTCTACAGTCCACCATTATTAGTAAATATGCACAATTCTACAGTCCACCATTATCAGTAAATATGCACAATTCTACAGTCCACCTTTATCAGTAAATATGCACAATTCTACAGTCCATTATCAGTAAATATGCACAATCTCTGAAGTAAAAGTCATCTAAATAATTCCACATTAAAGAAATCTGTAACTAATGAAGAGGTTGCTGCTAGCAATCACCTTTATATTTCATGGTTTCATCGAAAAATAAAGTGTCTGTTGCCCCTCAGGAATAAATTGCCTAAAATGATAAGCTAGTAATAATATTGCAAGAGGAAATGGATGGCAAACTGATAACAGACTCATAGTTAGTATCTTCACCAAGGAGAACATTCTCAGTGCATCACCCTTGTGGGAGTAGAACCCACAGCCTTCTGCATCAAAAGCAAGTACACAACCTGTTGTGCTATTAACAAGGCAAAACACTAAACTTCTGTTCCCTTGCAGCTCTTAGCTCCTTATAAAATCTATTCAATACTCAACTGCATCTCAACTTCGCAGCACAAGAAAACTGGAAAAAGCCAAAATGTATTGAGGGGGGGTCAAAAGCCCAAAAACCAGGGATACATTAAACATTGCTTGTATAATCTTGGAAAGTTGTTAGAATAAAATGCTGTGCTACCACCATACATTTTACTGCCAAGGTCCCTGAGCAAAACAGTCAGAGTAACATACCACTACACCACATCAGCTGCTTTGTAAAAGAGAGGAAGACTGAAACTTAAATGGCTATCATTTAGTGAATTCAGTTCTCACCATAGCTGTCAACCTCTTAGTACAAAACACCTGGACAAACCCAGTAATAAGGGAATACAGCCCAAACATATTCAGTGAATTCAGTTCTTGCCATAGCTGTCAACCTTAGCACAAAAACCTGGACAAAGCCAATAATGGGGGAATACAGTCCCAAAAATAGGGACAAATTTCAAATATTCATCTTATAAACTTAGAAAATTGCTAGAAAAAAGGTTGTGTTACTATGTATTCTGAAGAACATGAAGTCTGAAATTCAAATGCCTGTCAATTTTACTGCTGACAGAACAAAAACAATTTTCAGCAGAGACCCAGGGATTAATACTGCAGACACGTCTTTGTAAAATGACAGGGCACCAGAGCAAATCCACACAAACACAAGGAGGAGATGCAGACTCCCAGCCAAGAATCAAACCAGAAAACCTATAGCTGTGAGGCAACAATACTACCACTGCACCATCAAATATGCAAGGAATTAAACATTCAGAAACCTGAAGTCTGAAATTCAAATGTCTGTCAATTTTATTTAACATTTGTTAATCAGGACAGTCTGACTTGGAACAGAAAAAAAACAATTCTCAGCAGAGGCCCAGGAAGAAATAATGCAGACATGTCTTTGTAACATGGGAGGACACAAAAGCAAACCCACACAAACACAGGGAGAAGATACAGACCCCCCCCACAAAGAAGGCACCCCAGCCAAGAACCAAACCCAAGAACCTACAGCTGTGAGGCATCAATGCTACCACTGCACCATCAAATTTCAAGCATTGCAATATTTAAAAACCACAGATATTATGAGGAATAGATCAGATCAAATATGAGGCAAAAATCTGCAATTTCTTTACAAATGGTGTGGGTAGAATTCAGGTCTTTAACACCTGCGTTCAAGCCTGAGGACTGCAGCCACCATACATCCAGTTGCAGTCCCACCCCAACGAAGTTTCCCCTAGCTGAGTTATGCAGCCCATGCAGTTTAAACTGCATAGACTTGTGGGGCATGATTCTCAATCAGGACTGCTGTGTGCATGCTCCATGCACTAGACTGTCTCAGAAATTTAAAAATTTTTTTTTTTATTTTATCAGTACTTTGAAGTTGAGGGGCTGCAGTCCCCTGCTGTAATTACACTATTCTCTTTATTGTTTAAGTAAAGTTTATTTGTTAATTCACTTCAAGATCTTGTAGTTGACATTTATTATTTATTTGTGCTCTGCTCTGTATTATCCAAAAAAAGGGGCACTGACCTCTGTAGATTGATAAAGCTTAAAGTATCTACCTTCTAACTTAGCTGGGATGCTTGAGCCTACCGCCAGTGAAATGGTAATCTTTATACATTTATACTTGGCTAAATCAAAAATAGTATGCCAGGAAGAAAGGTTTGGGGAATTGGAGAATTCTGCTAACCTTCACCTGGAAATGAGAGAGAGTGTGTGTATGGAGGGTGGCCTAATGGTTAAGGTGTTTGCCTTACAAACACAAGGTACAGGGTTTGAATCTCACTGGGGATAATTGGCTAGGCTTAAAAGAATGGCTCGCAAGGGCAGTTAGCCTAGTACTAATCTATGAACCTATGAATCTATATGTGTGTGTGTGTGTGTGTGTGTGTGTGTGTGTGTGTGTGTGTGTGTGTGTGTGTGTGTGTGTGTGAATAATAACTTGTTTGAAAGCAATTACCGTGGATAATGGGCACTGAAAGGCACTATGGTTCACTGAGAGAGTGGTGATAAAGGGTCTTAGGCTGATATGCCAAAAATCCTGCTCTATAAGTGGTTTGCTTGCAGTCTAGTCTGGGAGAAGTTATTGAAAACCAATACCCTGGACAGAAGTGCACATTCCCTTTATGCTCTTAGGTCCAGCTTGCATTTTGTGACTTGATTATTAAATTAGATATATGTGCACTTTCTTTCTTTTACTCTGACCTGCTGGGTAATGATGGTATAACATGAAACAGCATCCTTCCAGTTCTAGCTTGTGCCTTCTTTCACAACTGATTGTCAGTAGTAGTATTCAAAGCCCATCCATTCCATATGGTTGCCATAGTGGGCACATGACAGAAATGGTAGCTGATCACCGCTATGGATCTACACATAATTATTAGGAAATGATTATTTGGTCAAGCCAGCAATGGCTAATGAGCTTTTAGTTATGTGGGTAGAATGACAGATTCTGTTGTAAAGCTTCAGAAAGACCAAAATACTTACCTACTTAATTTCTTCTTTCTTTAGCAGCTATGGGTACTACACTACAAGACCGTGTTTCAGTCATGGTCAAGTTACAGAATGGGAGAAGGAAGGAAGGAAGGAAAGAAAGACTAATGCCACATATCACATGGCAAGGCACACTGTATGTAAAAATGTAAAGGCTTGAATGAGTGCAGTGATTGTTGGAGAAGCACAATACTGTAAGATACTCATAGTACTACTGCTGCAGGATAATAAACGTGAATGAGACATTAGATGCCAGCCCAACCTCTCTCCTGGGCCTGGTCTTTTAGCAGTGCTGACTCCCTACCGGTGTTAGCCTGTGTGCTCTTGAGCAATGACTACTAGGGAGAGCCTAGCAATAAAACACAGTGCACTGTAAACACTTAGTCATTGGGTTTGGATCTCCAAGAGCATGTAAACAGAAACACATTTCTACTGGTAGCACAGGCAAATGGTCTTGGAAGGATGGTTATAACTAAAAGCTATAATACATGCTAGCAACTGTAAAATATAGCAGCTTATTTATAGGTAACTACCAATACTTAATCTAATGAAGCCGTGGTGGTACAGCGGTAGTGTTTTTGCCTCACAGCAAGAGGTTCTCCTGTTCAATTCTCGGCTGGAGTGGCTTCTGTGTGGAGTCTGCATGTCCTCCCTGCGGTTCAGTGGCCTCCGAAAGACATGCGTGAATGGGCGTGCCTTCGCTGAAGGTTGGGCGTCGGGCTGGCAACTCGGCACCATAAAAAAATCTACTGCCAATCATTAGCGGACTGGAGTTCTGCTGTGGCGACCCCTAACTGGGAAAAGCCTAAAAGACAAACAACAACCAATACTTAATCTAATAAGATAAACCTCAAAACATGTCATGTTAAAATAAAAGTATAAGTTCTAATACTTTAGAAAAGTTCTAAAATCAGCCATAAAAAACACACATAATCAGCCATAAAAACTGTAAACAAAGTACACAATTAACCATAGATAATAATGACACATCTACAAGGCATGAATTTTCAGGGGGATGCAGAGTGGAAGCTTCTTCAGCAGTAATCCTATCATTTGAATGTCAAATGCTGTGATGATTATCCCACATAACTACATAACATTCAGAAGTTTCTAGCTACAGAAATGTAAAAATGAATGGGAAAGTACAAAGCAATGCATAGTAATCTCTCCTCAACAGGAGGATTATCTAAAGTGGTGACCCCTGAAGGACCACAGTGGGAAATGCTGCCCTACCCTTCACGAACAGACAAGTCAGTAACAGATAGGACCGCTACAGGATTCTGATATGTGTTAAACTACTCCCAGCCTCTGACAGCCAGTGACTGTGATCCTGGCTGCTATAACAAAAATTATAAATATCCTCTAAAACAGGAATAAAACAGGAAATGTCAAACAGCTGAAAACTCCAAGGCTGAACAAGGTAGTATAAAGAATCTTAGAAGAAACACTTTGACTCTCTCTGTATAATGAACTTTTCTTGTTTCTATTCTTGCTCCAAAAGATACATCTTCTGGGGAAAAACTGAAGAAAAATGTGTCTTTATCTTTAGATTCTGCTTCTAGACCAAAAGGAGAAGCCATATGGTCAATATATATCAAACTATCCATATCTTTCTTCTTACATCTAGAAGATGGAGACAGCAGATTTTTTTCAGTTACCTCAAGGTAAAAAGGTTTAGCAAGTGTTGTTAAAATGTGGGTCTCATATTTTAAAAAGGTCAAAGTTCTCCTTAGATGTGGATATTAGCAATTTAGGCACAAACATTCCTAATAAAAGAGTGGAAAAATTGGATGTCTGCAAAGGTTGTGAAGAAATAGGAGTTACTGCTATATCAAGTGACACCTGAGCAAAATAAGACCAGGACCATAAGCCTAGAATGGAACTGAAACAGCCATTTATTCAGTTCTAAATTTGCCAATGTCAGACAACATCTTTATTGTCCCTTTAACCTGTTCAGCAGACTGTAATACTCTAAGAAACATTTACTTATTCATACATAAACTACTAAACATAAAATTCAAATAAAAATAAATGCTTATCTTATAAGTGCAGTAAGGCACCTGGGGTTTTCCAACGTACAGATATTACCATGTACCAAGGTACTGCAGGGCACATCCCTTTGCATTTATGTGTCATAATATCCTTGGACATGCAGTAAGATCTGGACTATGGACACTCCCACATGCCTTACTATCTACCTGTATGTATATATATATATATGTATATATATATATATATATATATATATATATATGATAACACAGAAAATGTTTATACTTATTGCTACCAAGATTAAAAGGCCTGAGAAGAAAACAAATTAGGAAATCATTGCTGTGTAACTTCAGAAGGCAAAGAAGATGAAATAAGATGAATGTGCATGAAATATTCACTTTTGTAACTTCTCCCCCCTTTAACCCCAGTTCAAGACTACACAGACTTGTACCCATAGGACAGCTGCTGCTACAAAGATTGGGCCAAGAACAGACATCTTCCTAATGGCTGATATCCCAGATAGTTTTGTAATCCCACAGTAATGAGCTTCATGATGAATACCATGACAGTATTCTGGTCTTTGATCTGTCCATTTCCCAGAGTTTGCAGCAACCTTGCAAGGAGTATGTTTAAAAATAGGGTGTACACACAGCAGGTCTTTTTCCTGCTCTGTTGCCAATAATTTTATTCCTCTGCTTGATAATGCACCGTAAGATTGCTCTGGCTAAAATGCAGTACTTTGCTTCAGCATTCAACCCCAACTGCTATTTTTTCCTGCCCATAACAATAGTCTTTCCAAGTTCTTCCTTATATCCTTCCACCTGTTTTCCACTGATTTACCTTTGTGCCATCCCCAAGGAGTCTGATCCTCCACCACTTTGTTCTGATATGTGTGAAACAAGCACAGTAAATAGCACTCCAACCTGCAGTACTGTACTAGTTATTACCCTTATTAGTGACAATGACCCCCTCACCACAACCCTGTATCCTAGCCTCCAACCAAGCTTCAGAGCGGCTCCTCAGTTTTCATCCTAACCCAAATCACTGCAGCTTTTCTAGCAGCAACCTATGTGGGACCAAGTGAAAGGACTCTTCAGGTTCATGTAAACCACATGTACTGGCATTCCTTTCTCCAGTTCTACTGAACCCAGTCATAAAAACTGGTTAAGACTTGAGTGACAACTCCTTTAGGTTACAAACCCATGTTGGTTATTGTCTTTCAAATTGCTATTTTCTAGAACAGCATACAGATAATTGCTGTTTTCTAGAACAGCATACAGACTGCCCTGCAGGATGTTTTCTACAGCTTTCCCTATCACCACTACCACCAAACCAGCTGCCTTGCAGTTCCACACATTCCTTCCGCTCAGCCATTTGGAAAGGGATACTTTCTGTCTCCCTGACTTCTGGCAGTTCTGTACTGTCCAGTGATCAGCCAAAGATCCCCATCAGGGAATTCACCAATACACCACTCTGATTCCTGAGTGGCAAACCATCTGCTGTCTTCACCTCACCCTTCCTTACTATAGCCAGATCCCTATCCATCTCCTCTTTCTCTATTATGATGTTAATCCATTAATCTTTCTACTTAACCATAGCTCCCTTTCAGTGTGGGAGCCTCCCCTCCCCTTTCCTCATGAAGGCTAAGGTGGAGTGTTATTTCAGTATCTCTGCTTGTTCTCTGTCTTTGGTGATCTCCCTCATGTCCCTACTCATCTAGGTAAGGTGTGTGTCAGCTCTATGTTATATAGAGAAAGCTCTGACTACAGCTCTGGTGACTCATATTCAATTAGCAGCTCAGGGACTAATGGAGCCATCAGGGGAGAAGATGGGTATGCAGATCCAACCACATTCTGTCATGATCCCTCAGAGGATGAGCAGTAATGCAAACATATGGTCTGCGGGTAGGTATTAGGTTCACAAAGTCACCAGTTTGTGGTAAATGAGTTGTGCAGAAGCATGCACTCACAAGCGGAAGGCATTTTGGGCCTGTTTGGTGATGTGGGTTACATGTCCCTCTGATCAGGGGAGGGTTAGGCTCATTACAAACACCCTCTTTGCCAAGATCATAAGAGGGCAAGAAACAGCCTTGTAGCTGCCTGTATGATGACCCCCCTTTGCAAAGCCCTTGCCCCATTAGTGAGTGAAATTCCTGCTGTCAAAGAATGTGTGGGCCATGTCCAACTGGAAAGTGACATGATGGTTGACAGGTACTGATGCAAAAATTGTATAAACTGGCCAGGTTTGTCTCTTCCTTCTCCCCTTTCTGCATTATACCAACAAAGTCTGTGTTCCTCTTCATGACACACTTGATCAGCTTCTATTCAGCTTGTGCCTTTCCTGTCCATTACCATCCCTGATTCCCTTCTGCTTGCCTCTCTATAGTGTGCCTCTCCTATATCTCTGTTCTCTCTTGACTACATGTTGCATGTCCTAGTCACAAGCCTCATATTCCTGTACAGACACGCTAAAGTTCTGCTCCTCCTCACTCTGTCTCTTCTTCAAATCCTTGTTCACAGCCCACACAATTTCCTCGCAGTTCCATTTCTACCTCTTGTCCCTTATCTCATCTTTAACCAGCACTCCTGACACATTATAATCCATTCCTGAAGCCCCATTCTGCTCTGTTTGTCCTTGGTGTCTTACTCTTCCCACCACCTTAATCTACATTTTGATAAATCACATTTTGTTACTATGATACGCTCTGCCACAGTTACAACTATGTGCAGAATTCTGGCCTTTCTGCCACAGTTAAACATCATATGGTGCTAAAACTTTTTTTTCATTCATGGTACCGAAGGAGTTGCATTGTGTCTTTGTGGATTTAGAGAAAGCATATGACAGGGTGCTTAGAGAGGAGTTGTGGTATTGTATGAGGAAGTCGGGAGTGTCAGAGAAATATGTAAGAGTGGTACAAGATATGTACGAGGGTAGTGTGACAGCGGTGAGGTCTGCAGTGGGAGTGACGGATGCGTTTAAGATGGAGGTGGGATTGCATCAAGGATCAGCTCTGAGCCCTTTCTTATTTGCAATGGTGATGGACAAGATCAGACAGGAGTCCCCGTGGACTATGGTGTTTGCAGATGACATTGTGATCTGTAGTGAGAATAGGGAACAGGTGGAGGAGACCCTGGAGAGGTGGAGATATGCTCTAGAGAGAAGAGGAATGACGATCAGCAGGTCTAAGACAGAATATATGTGTGTGAATGAGAGGAAGGATAGAGGAATGGTGAGGATGCAGGGAGTAGAGGTGGTGAAGGTGAATGAATAAATAAATAAAAGTACTTGGGATCAACAGTTCAGAGTAATGGTGAGTGTGGAAGAGAGGTGAAGAAGAGAGTACAGGCAGGATGTAGTGGGTGGAGAAGAGTGTTAGGAGTAATTTGTGACAGACGAATACCAGTAAGAGTGAAAGGGAAGGTCTACAAGAGGGTAGTGAGACCAGCTATGTTATACGGGTTGGAGACAGTGGCATTGACAAAAAGGCAGGAGTCAGAGCTTGACGTGGCAGAGTTGAAGATGTTAAGATTTGCACTTGGTGTGATGAGAATGGACAGGATTAGGAATAAGTATATCAGAGGGTCAGCCCAGGTTGGAAGGTTTGGAGACAAAGCCAGAGAGGCAAGATTACGTTGGTTTGAACATGTGCTGAGGAGGGATGCAGAGTATATTGGGAAAAAGATGCTAAGGATGAAGCTGCCAGGTAACAGGAAAAGAGGAAGGCCTAAGATAAGTTTTATGGATGTGGTGAGAGAGGATATGCAGGTGGTTGGTGTGACAGAGCAAGATGCAGAGGACAGGAGGAAATGGAAACAGTTGATCTGCTATGGTGACCCCTAATGGGAGCAGCCGAAAGAAGAAGGTACAGAACCTTAACAAACCCACACTTTTTCTCTCCACCCCAGAATACATGCTCTTCTAGTTTGCTCCTGGAAGGTTTTGGGCAGCCCCATGAGTAAAACCTTTCTATTCTTTTTACTCCATCCCTTTTTCTCTCCTACACTCTCTCATCATCCTGTAGATTGGGTGACAATGTGTTGATCCACCAGAACTGCTCCCCTCCTTCCTCTGCCTTAACCACAAAGGTGCTTAGCCTGATTTCTGTGTACCTCCTCATCACTCACAAGGCAAAATTCCTCCTCCTCCCAGCTCACATCAAAAATGATATCCTCCCTTGTTCACTCTTACTAGGCTTGTGGCCTATTTTGAGGGGAGACCTATGGTGGTACTTGTAAAGCTATAGTAAGTCTGCCCATAACACTTGGGGGAAACTTCCCTATTTCTTCTGAGAGAAGGTATTTACTGACATGATGGCTACAGAATCTAACAGTTCAAAGACTTGTATAGTTGCCTTGCCTGTCCTGTCCATGATTCTGCTGACCAGATTATCCCGCTAGCTCCAAGAAGCTTGAATGATGCTATGCTTTTAATGAAGACTGATGAACTTGACCATCAGAGTCTACAAGTGTCCACCCAGGACTAACACTGTGAAGAGAGGGGCCAGCACTGCAGCCACATGAATTTCTCAGCATAAGCATTTACTGTCCATACTCACACCTACATTAGCAACAAGGCCAGAGAGCACTACTGCTGAGTAATAGGCTTCAACACCTTGTAAGTCTGTAAAGATGGCAGCAGCCTGCTGAACTGTATGCTGCTGCTATGGCTTCTGTACGCTGAAGTGTTACTGCTTCTTATCTTTCTGCTAACAGATTACTGCCCCATTTGGTTTATTCCTGTACTCTGTTAATGCCATCTGACAGATATTTTGCTTGGGATAATTAATATATTGATGCTTCTTAGCTTTCAGTCACAGGACTTACATTCACCCATTGGCTTATGACACCTCTTCTACAGTAGGTTTTTTGCTTAAACAAGGATCACTTTTCAAGGTTCTTGTCTGCACTGTTGTCCACTTCAGCAGAGCTCTGGTAGCTGATTCAACCTGTGAAGCACCACGTTTGTGCATTACTGTCATGATGCTCTTATTGTGGAACCCCACAGAAATACTCTTTATTAAGCCATTCACTCGCTCTTAACAATGTTTGCACTTTCTAGGTGGAGGATCTTAATTATATATTATGGGGTACATCATAAAGAGAATGATGGCTTCCATTTGATGGTGCCCTGTATTCCTCTATCTGTGAAACAGGTGGCTTATCTTTGGGGGTATGTAGGGTCTCAGATTTTGGATGGGTACCCTCACTTCAGAAATTCACTGTACTTTATAGTCTGCTTCTTCGTCTGAGTTACATAGTGGGCACAAGCCCATTTTTTTTTATAACCAGTGGTTCTCTAGTCTGTCTTTAGTTTTACCACTTTGCAGGATAGTTATGTTTGACTGTTTTCTTCTGTGATTCTTAGTCATACTGGTGACTTGCTTAGAAACAAATTATGGTCTAATTATACATGTATGGACAAGTTTTATGTAGAGGTCAAACAGATCTGACATTTTTTTTCTGTACAGGGAGACTTGCAAGATCATCTGAAATGTAATTATGATGACTATGAATGAAAATCTAAATTAAAAAAAAAAAATCCAAAATTTACTTAGAATATATTATAAAATAAATGACAGCAAGCACTTTTGTCCTGAATGGAACTTCTTCAGACTGTGACCAAAACAAATATAACACCTAAGGTATTCGTACACAGACGTGTGTGTGTGTGTGTGTGTGTGTATATATAGTGTATGTATATATATATATATATATATATATATATATATATATATATATATATATATATATATATATATATATATATATATATATATATATATATATATGGATTCACTTTATAATCTCGAAAAACTAAAATACCGAATTTTAGTATCTTGAGACTATAAAGCCGAAAGCCCAAAAAACCGACACCCACAACCGCAAAATTCAAAATCGCAGTCATTCACATACACACACCACCACACAAACAAGCACACATACACCTACCTAATGACACTACAACAAACAAAATAACACAAACAAACACAACATAACAAACACACACACCTAGCCTACCTATCCCATGTGGGGGGCTGTGCCCTCCCACACACACACACACACACACACACACACACACACACACACACATTACTTATATATACTAACTCCAAGGTTGCACTAAACACACAAACACATAAAACTCACCACTACACATACTCACACACACTAAAATCCCTACCCAATACCCTTACAAGAACACCACTTACCTGAATCCCCAGCCAAATCCACAAACCACACTGCACGTTACAAATGTAACAACACAATGGTGGATTCGACATTTCTGCATTCAATATTATGCAGTTTCATGTAACTGCACTTTCGACTTTATAGTCTCGAAATACTAAAATTCAATATTTTAGTAATTCGAGATTATAAAGTGAAACCATATATATATATATATATATATATATATATATATATATATATATATATATATATATATATATATATATATATATATATATATATAAATATATATATAATATATATAGTCATACCCAAACACACATATACATATATATAGATAGATAGATAGATAGATATAGATAGATATATAGATATATATCCCAATCAGTTTGTTTTTATGAAGTGCTGGTTCTCAATCAAGTAAGCTTATTTTAATAGGTTACAGGGGCTGTGGACATTGGCCATTCTATGTGTATTGCTTACCTTGACTTGGCCAAGTTCAATGCTTCAAAAAGTGGGCAAACACACTTTTTGACAAGTGCTGAAGATATCAAATGATGTTATATCAAATTTGTGTGGATAAGGTAAGTGTGTGGGTTTGGAATTTTAATGTGGAAACTTTCAGATATACTGAATGTTCCAGCACTACGTGTGTGTGTGTGTGTGTGTGTGTGTGTGTGTGTGTGTGTGTGTGTGTGTGTGTGTGTGTCTGTGTGTGTGTGTGTGTATACAGGTTATGGTTAGAATAATACTTCCATGGGACTGGACAGTATACCAGGCTGCATTCTCATCAGTGTTAAGTATGCACTGTCTGAGTTCATACTTAAACTGTTTAACTTCAGCCTATCAACAAGGCTTGTTCTTGATACCTGGAGAACAGCCACCATGATTCTCCTACATAAGGGCAGCCCTAACAGTAACTGTAGACCCATCTGTCCCACCAGCCTTATATCCAAAGCTATGGAACGTATCACAGCAGAACTCATTTATGCAGATATAGGTAACGTAACTGATCTAGATCCTAATTAGTTTGGTTTTACCAATGGCAGGTAATGTCTCCTGAATCTAGTATGCTTCTTTGAAAACATTACAGGGGCTGTGGACAGTGGTCATTGTGTGTGCATTGGTTATCTTGACCTGACCAAGGCTTTTGACACTATCCACCATGCTAGAATTACTGAAAAATGAGAATGCTTAATATAACTCCCTATATTGTTCACTGTATTGCAAATTGTCTGTCTAATATGTCCCAAACTGGCAAAGTTGCTGATTTCCATTCTGAATGTAGAATTATAACTAGTGAGGTGACACATGGATCAGTTCTAGGTCCTCTACTGTTTGACATTTATTTTGTAGACATCCAAGCCAATATCCCAGAAGTGTGGATAATCCAAGTTTGCTGATAACTGGGGTCCTGTTATCCTCTCATCTACTGATACATAACAGTTCCAACAGGGGCTGCAATATGTACATACATGGTGTATTGAAAACTATCTCAAACTAAATTTATTTATTTATTTATTTGTTTAGTTATTTATTTATTTCCAGTTTGATTACCAGGGAAGTCCACTGGGCCCAGAGAGCCTGTATTCAGTGGAGGCCTGGGGAGAAAAGTTCCATGAAACAATTACAGTAAAGATAGCAGTCCAATAAAAATAAAAGTACAATTACAAATACATATCAAATAATACAAAGCGTGAGCAATATTGCCTATAGTGGAAAAATATTGTGCAGATACATTTTAATAAATTCACACAGTTAAAGTCAAAAGTCAAAAGCTATTTACAATATTTACAGAGTGTGAGAGATCATATGGGAATTAGCTATAGAAGGTTATAGCCAGCTATAAGGTGCTTAGGAACTCAGGAGGATACCCTCCCAGGGCTTTTGTTAAAGAGTTCTAGGTAGGGAGAATGCAGTTACATTTCCATTTGGAGGAGAGGTAGGTGTAAAGCTGAGTTTTGAAGTTGTTTGTGTTTGACACTGGCCTTAGTGTGGAAGGGAGAGAGTTCCATTTCTTACCTTACTTGGGCAAAAAGGAAGTTTCTTTGTTCACCAGTGAGAGTGGGGAGCTCTGAACAGCCTACCTGTCCTTGGAGAAGTGGTTTCTGCCCAGAAACTATAGTTTTATTGGCCATTTTGGGCTAATTTCTATCTCTTTAATCTTTCTGATATAAAAACCGCATTTGTGCGGTTTTGCGCATAGCGCAGCGGCAGTTGGCTAGGGTTAAACTATCCCCGGCTCCACAGAGTCTGCTCTTCAGTTTTTCCCTTGGTACTAGCCAGTCTGTCTATTTTAGCACTGAAATCAGAGCTTTCTGACTAGCACTTGGCTCAATAAGAGACAGACACACTACTAAACTATTATACTCTATCCCCAACTGTTGTTTGTAGGAAACAGTCAAACTACTCTCCCCTACCAGGCAAATAAGAAAAGTTCCTTAACCCATTCAGGCATGTCCAAGAGTCAGCTCCCAGTGTGTTCTCCTGTGCACCTGATGAATTCGGGCATCCTGAAGCAATGTCAAAACTGCCTCATGTACACAGACAACCCTCTCCTCCTACCACACAACACCAAAATCTGCGTGAGATGCACTTACAAAGCTAGACTTGAGGCAAAGCTCTCTCCAGTCACGACTGGAATTGACAGTCAAGAGGAGAAGGTACCAACTTGCAGCACTCCACCTACTGCACATAAACCAACCACACATGCAACTGCAAACCCCACACATAGATACATAAAGACATAGTCGGAGGCTCTAAATAAAAATCTGCGGAAACAACAGAGACCTCCAAAGCAGACACGCAAGCAGCCTACACCCACCAACACACTGCAATCATCCCATAACCACCAAAACCAGTGTGCTGCAACCACAGCTCTTAAGGCAAAACACCTTACCAAACACACTTGTAGTAGGTGACTCCATAGTCAGGCACACTGATGTCCCCCTCACCAGGCTGGACAAAGAGAAGGTCACTGTCAGTTGCTTGACGGGCGCCAGAATCCGCCACATTACCCACGCACTCAGGTCACTCCACAACAAGTACAAATATGACTCTGTCATTGGCCATGTTAGTGTGAATGACCTGAGACGTACCTCCCTGGACTACATGAAAAGAGACATAGAGGAGCTCTCTGATTATGTAATCAAGGCAGGTATGACCCTAGCCCTGAGTAGCATCTTATCCTCACCAAGAATGATACCTCAGTACAAGGAAAAAATGATAAATTTCAACAACTGGCTACATTTTTGGTGTCATTCAAAGGGGATCCAGTACCTGTCTGCCTGGGATGACATGCTCGACAAGCCTCAATGTTTCACCAGAGATGGATTGCACCTGTCACCCCTGGGATGCAGGATACTGACAAAGGCTTCTGCCACCCCAATAGTGCCTTTTTTTAGGCAAGGCTCAAAAATCAAATCCACCACTGTAATAAGTACTAGTGACAAAAAACTGAGGGTCATGCTGCTGAATGCTAGGAGTTTAAAACCTCAAAATACACTCTCTCAAGGCACTCCTCAATATGGAGAACATCAATATTTGTGCAGTAATGGAGACCTGGTTCAAGGCTCAAGAAAGCAACCCAGGGATTCCAAGCTACAACTCATACCACACATTTCGGCCGCAAAACCTGGACCGAAATACAGAGGGAGGAGGCGTATCCATATTCATCAAGGATAACCACACCTCCAGACAGGTTGCAAAGTATGATGCCTCAGAAATCATCCAAGTGCAACTAACAATGGGCAAAACTGCAATCCAGATTGTAGCTTGCAACAGATCACCTTCCCAGCCCCATGACACTCACTTTTCTTTCCTCGAGGTACTGGAAAACATGAGAGTCCAACCGAACACCCTTATACTGGGTGATTTCAACTACCCAAATATCAACTGGGAAAACTATGGAGGTACTAATACCTTTGCTCAGTGCTTCCTGGAGTACATTAACTCCAATGCTCTGGACCAGCTTATTAATAGCCCCACAAGAGGTAAAAATATACTGGACTTAGTCATCACCAACATGAGGGACAAATGCTCCACACCTGTGGTAAATTCCTCATTGGTCAGATCAGATCATAAACTCATCACCCTAGATATCCACATACTACCCCCACCCCCTGCCTCAAAAGAAACCATGGTGAAAAATGTCTCCAAGGCGAGCTTTATGCTACTCAAGACAGAGGTGGCAAACTTTACTACTCCCCAGCAGAAAGGCAATATGATTGAATCTGCTATATCCTACACAGAAGCACTCTACAAGCACCTACATGAGTGCATGGACAGTGCTATCCCAAACAAGACTAAGACCCACTCCCCAAAAAGAGGAAACCAGTCTGGTGGACCCTGGCCATAAATAAGGTCTATAATAGAAGGAAGAAATTATTGCAAAAAAGAGTAAAAACCCAGGAATGGAGGGGCACCCTGACCAACCTTAGCAAAAAGCTAAGAACCCTCATAAAAACCTCTAAGACGAACTTTGAAAGAAAAATTGCAACAGACACCAAAGACAATCACAAAGCATTGTTTAGCTATGTCAAAAACCTAAATAATAACTCGCAGATCTGCTCTGAGCTACAGCATAATGGTTCAAAATTCACGGAACCAACTGACATTGCCAATATACTGGCAGATAGGTTCAGTGCAAACTTCACCCCACCTTCACCCTCCAAAGGGCCTATTTCCATACCAGAAGATTGTACTGCCCCTAAAATTACAGACACTCAGGTAAAAACAACACTCTCCAAGGCAAAAAACACAGCATCCATGGGACCAGACAGCATCCCAGGCCACGTACTACATGAACTCCAAAACAAATTAATCCCTCACCTTAATACCATGTTTAACCACAGCCTCACCTCAGGCTATGTGCCCACAGAGTGGCACATGGCAACAGTTATACCACTCCACAAAGGAGGTGCCACCACTGACCCTGGGAATTACCACCCCATCAGCCTGATGAGTCTCGTCTGCAAGGTCATGGAGCACATCATCATGGAACTCATAAACAAAGACATTGGGAACCTACAAACCCTTGACTGCACCCAGGATGGGTTCGTAAAGGGAAGGTCTTGTCTCCTAAATCTGGTTGACTTTTTCAAAATGGTCACTAAAGCAATAGATGAGGGAAACGTGGTTTACACAGCATACCTTGATCTTGCAAAGGCCTTCGATACCATTCCCCACTCGGGAATTATTGACATATTCACCAACCTAAATATAAACCCCTACATTACAAGATGGGTTGCTAATTGGCTCACGGCTATAACCCATTCAGTGAGAATAGGAAACGCTAGATACGACTCCAAACCTGTGACTAGTGGTGTACCACAGGGCTCAGTCCTGGGACCCCTCCTGTTCAGTATCTACTTCTCGGAGGTACAAGCAAACATGGAGAGACTATGGCTAACAAAGTTCGCAGATGACTGCAAACTGGGTGCCATAATTGAAACCCCTACTGATGTAGATATCCTTCAAAAGGGTCTTACGGATACAGATACATGGTGCCAAAACCACGGCCTCAAGCTAAATGCCAAAAAGTGTATCATCATCCCCTTTGGGAAAAACCAAGTACCTATGAATTACAACATAGTTGGTAGCCCACTTACCACAGAGAGTGTGATGAGACCTAGGGACTCAGGTGGACAATAATCTCTCCTTCGACAACCACATTGCCAAAGTGGTTAGAAAATCCTTCTGCGCGGCCCACCTTATCACAAAAGGGTTTGCATCCAGGAATAAGGGTGTTATTGTCCCCCTCTACTCATCACTCATTAGACCCATTATCGAATATAATGCCCTGTTCGGGATGTACCCAACAAGACATCTGCAACAACTGGAGAGGCCTCAAAAGTACCTCACAAAGAGGATAATGGGCCTCAAACAGTTGCCCCATGTCATGAGGCTAAAAAAACTCAGACTGTACTCAGTCACATACTGGCTACTCAGAGGTGATCTCTGCCTGACATACAAGGCTATGTCAAACCCTGATTTGCTAGAAATGCTCCACTTAAGGAAAACCCAATCCACCAGAGCTACACGCTCAAGGGACGTAAACATGACATCATCAATAAACAGGACTTGCTGGAGGGACAGATTCGTGTCCCAGAGATCCCTTGCTCTGGAATAAGGTCCCCATATATGTGAGGCAGAGCTCCTCATCAGCGCTCTTCAAGAGGAATCTTGATGAGGGGATGGGAAACAGGAAATTCACCCAGGGACTCACTTCGGTGGCCCTGCTAGATAGGGGCACAGGAAACTAAACCACTTGGGAGGGAAGCGTAAGCAAAAAATGTTTTTGGCTAGGCTTAATTATGCCCTAGGGCCAATAGCCTAGTACCTACCCATGAACCTAAGGAGAAGGAGAGGAGAAGACGTCCAGCAGGACATTTGGGTTTGTGGACAGTAATTAAGTTTTGGTGTTCAGATCTGAGAGTTCTATTTGGGGTGTATGGGGGAAGGATGTTAGTGCGGGGCATTTGGTTGGATTAAATATTAGTCTATGTGCTGTAGTGAGCTGGAGGAAGTCCAGGTAATTTGTGAATTCTAAACAGTTGAGGGGATTGGAGGGTAACACAGTGATGAGTGGAATGTTTTGCTTTGGTGGCAAATTTAGAAATTTTGTTATAGCAGTTTTTAAGTTTGGAAGTGATGGAAGAGGATAGGTTAGTTGGTAGTGGGGTGCCATACAGAAGGGAGGGAAGGGCGGGAATGAAAAAAAGTACAGCATAGTAACTTTTGGCAGAAAAGTTGTTTCCACCTCATACATTATAAATGATACTCCTCTTCATGGGTTCATAGCTAAATACTAGGCTAGCTGCCTTTGTGGGCCATTTCAAACCTAGCAAATTTCTCTTCCAAAGGGGAGAATCAAACACTGAACCCTGTGCCTGTGAGGTAAACATTTTAATCATTATACCAACAGTCATAACAGACCTAAGTACTTATGTAAATAACATACTCTCTCTCATTTGATCATTATGTTTCCACCACAGTCAAGAAATCCTTACATCTGTCCAAGATGATTTCCAAGGGAATATCTCCAAAATCCAAACAAGTTATCCTACCATTGTTCTCTTCCCTTATCAGACCCATCATTGAATAAAATGCCCACCTTTGGTATGTACAAATCCATGCAAACTACTCAAATGGAAAGGCCTCAAAGATTTCTAAACAAGAAAATAAAGATCTTACATTTTTCGACTACCACAACAGATTAGCGTGATTGTCCTGATACTCAGTAGCCTACAGGTTGCTGCAAGGTGACCTGTGTCTTACTTTTCCAGCCATGAAAGACCCAGTCCTAATTGACCTCCTACTTCTTAGCAAAACCAGTGGCTTCAGAAACACCTGCACTAAGGACCTAAATCTACACCAACAAATAAAGGAGACTCACCAGAGTGACAGGCTTAATTCAATGCATTCCTAGACTATGGAATAAGTTACCACTACAGCTCTAACAAAATACTTTGTCTATCTTTAAAGGTAGACTTGATGATTGTATGTACACCAAGGTTATCATGTACAGCCCTACTTCATTTTGGGAGGTGAGCAACAGTACGTGCTTGAAGAGGATCTGCTTAAAGGTGCATATATAGCTAGGCGTCCATGTTCAGAGGGGGGTAGGGAAGATGATAAATTTAGTATTGTGCATATGTGCTAACATATGTGGCAAGGGTCTGAGTGACTTGTGTAGTGATAGTGTTAAAGAAAGGGTTTGTCTACAGTAAAGTGAAGGGTTGAGGTTAGAGGCCAGACAGGATTAAGGTCAGCACACATTAGTAAGGTGGTGTAAAGAGGGAGAAGTTCCCCTGCTCATTTTTACTAATGTATGTAACATTAGCCCTAATCCTGCACCTAACCCCAACCTACGCTTATCTTCGAAAAATCCTTTCCATGATACTACCATTTTTCAGACAAAGTGTGTCTGAATGTAGCAGTAGAGGTTTGTTTGAGCAACAAGAAAAGAAAACTGGTTTCCTTACTCAATGGATTTGTCATATATTTTCAACAAAGCTATATTCGAACACTGGTGCATTCAACCATTTGACATAAACTCGTATATATGTATGCGTGTGCATGTGCATGTGTATACATATATATATATATATATATATATATATATATATATATATATATATATAGATAGATATAGATATAGATATATATATATATACAGATATAGATATAAACACATTAATCAAAAGCAGCCAATAAAAGTTTACAAACAATTAGGTTTGGTTTTCAAAATAGCCTTAAAATGAACAACTTCATTAAGACCAGGTAGGGTACAGGCATCCAATTTAGTAATAATCTCGACCAGGAGCTTTAATTGTAATTTTAGGGGAGTAAATACAATAAATAAATAAATAAATAATATTAGGAAGTGATGTAAGAGAGTGTATGGCACTATGTAAATATAGTGAGTTAAATATAGGACAGAGAGAATAAAAGTATAAGGGGAAGCTGGGAAGAGAAACAGATTATTCAGCGTACAACAGAAGTCTAAAACAGGTAAGAGGGGATGTACTGGTGGACAACTTTCAAAGAAAAGCAATTAAGGGACTATATGGTAGAAGAAAAAATGATGCATAGCAAAAGAGAGAGTATAAGGGAGTACTTGAAGAATAAAACTGAAAGTTTAGATGAGGAAAACTGGGATAATTAAAAGAAAAAAAAGTAGAAATTAAAGAGAGGAACAGAATCAGAAAGAAGAAATAGGTGAAAAGACAACATTATGCAGTTCAAGAAAGGAACATATAAGTTTCATCTCTGTCAGCAAAGTGACATGGGGAGTGGCACCCTGCCTATCACCCAGGTGATCAAGGCATCAATTAGTTACCCCAGTGGTAGAGAAGCTGAGGAGGGGAGAGAGAGAAATGAAGGGCTGTGTCTGCCCACCTCTGTCTGGGGAAGAATAGGGATTAGTGTTGAGGGGGAGTGTAGCTGTTGTATGGCCAGGGCTCCAGACAGCACAGTGGATGTCACATCAGGCTTGGGTGTGGAGAGGCCATGGAGGAGACAACATGGCTACCTGTGGTCAGTTAGCAGTGTGGACTCTTGTAAGAGCTGTCTAGGATGGACAAGAGTGAGTGGCTACTGCTGGTTCACTCATCCTTGGGGGTAGAGATGGTTCTGGATTGCCACACATGTGACACATAGCAGAAGGACAGGTGTTATTCATTAGAGTCCAAGCCACCAGACCTGTGCAGTTCTGATGTTTGTTATTGCACTTTTGAGGATTAATAACATAACAGCTGAAGGTTCATGAGGAAACTGAGCAAAAGAGATGCAGAAGATGAGGTACTGATCACAGAAAACCTACAGTTTATTGTTTTTCCTTTAATCAGAAGACAAAAGTGCAACAAAACCACTTTATGCTTGTTTTAGTTATGCAATATATCAGAATTTAGTGTGTTATAGATGCCGTGTGATGCTTTTGCATCATGGAAGATGGAGAAAGAGAAAGATATTACTTTGTTTTACACTGTTTCCCTTTTTTCTGAGTTTATGGAACCCTGAAATTAATTTATATTGATATCAGGGTATGAGGTCAAAGCCCCCACATCATGAGGTACATTGGTTGTCCCTTCCCCAAACCAAAATACTTATTTAGATGTGTTTGGTATTCCTTTGTAATTTGATTTGTCAGGCTTTAGATGTTTTCATGGGGCATCTGATTAATCACATTGTATCCATTAATGGCAAGTACTGACTCTGGTAGGGAATTTTTTCAAAAGTTTGACATAATAAAAAAAATTTCAATAATTGGAGATGTTAACTTGTTCAAATCTAGACGCTGTAGAATATCACACCTCTAGCAGAACTTTCCTCAGCCAGATTTCAGTATTCATTTTCTGAGTTCTTGTTTTTTGACATATTTACAAAAATATGAAAACTCATGCCTATTTTAATTATTAACAATACAATGAAACCTCAGTATCTCTCAAAATGTATAACTTATATTTCAAGTATTAGTGACAGTTTTCTGCAGCATCACCTAGGGTTTCACCCAATCTCATGCAACAGTTTGTAGATATCTTGGTTTGGAAAAAAATAATAATGATCATCATCAACCCCCTTTTTTCAAATTTCTAAATGGCATCAGGGGTGTTGCATCAACTGTCACAAATAGTCTTGATTCAATGCCACCCTCCTTCCTTCTTCAAAAGTCATACCTAATTGTCACATGTCTTCTTTCATACAATCTATCCATCCCTTTGCTTGATGTCCTCATTTCCTCTTGCCTCCTTTCTGTCTCTCCGTAACCTACCTCACCAAAACATCTTTTGCTTTCCTGCAAATGTGCCCGTACCACAGTAATCTGTTCTTGTTGACCTTCTTTGTAATGGGAGCTACTTTGTTTTCTTCATAGATTCATAGGTCCATAGGTAGGTACTAGGCTATTGGCCCTAGGGCCTATATAAGCCTAGCCAAAAAGGTACCCTGGCTTTCGCCACCCAAGAAAATTATTTTCCTGTGCCCCTGTTGAGCAGAGCCACAGAGGTGATCCCCGAGGTGAATTTCCTATTTCCCATCCAATCATCAAGATTTTTCTTGGAATGTTAATGAGGAGCTTTGTTTGATATAGATGGGAAGTTTGTTCCAGAGTATGGGAAGTCTCTGTGACAGGAATCTATCTCTCCAGCATGTTTTGTTTATTGTGGTGACAAGGTTTAGGCCCCTAGTGCATGTAGCTCAAAGGGATTGGGATTTCTTTAAGTGGAGCATGTCCAACAGCTCTGGGTTTGACATAGGTTTGTAATTGTATGTTAGGCAGAGATCACCTCTGAGTAGGCGATATGCGACAGAGTAAAGCTGGAGTTTTTTGAGACGGTCTGCGTAGGGCATCTGTTTGAGGCCAGTAATCCTCTTTGTGAGGTATTTCTGCGTCCTTTCCAGTTGTTGTAGATGTCTTGTGAGGTACATACCAAAAGGGGTGCTGTACACTATAATGGGTCTAATGTGTGAAGAGTAGAGGGGAACAATGACCTCTTTTTTCCTGGATGAGAAACCTTTTGTGATGAGGTGTGCCAAGTAGAAGGATTTCCTGACTACTGTGGTGATGTGATTATCAAAGGAGAGACTACTGTCCACCTGTGTCCCAAGGTCTCTTTTCACACTTTCAGTGTTAAGTAGACTGCCACCTATGTGGTAGCTCATGGGTACAGAGTTTTCACCAAAGGGGATGACAATGTACTTTTTGGCATTGAGCTTGAGGCCATGGCTTTGACACCAGGTATCTGTCTCAGTGAGGCCCTTTTGTAGGATGTACACATCATTAGGAGTTTTGATTATGGCTCCTAGTTTGCAGTCATCTGCAAACTTCATTAGCCAAAGACCTTCTGTGTTAGCCTGTACTTCAGAAAAGCAGATACCAAACAGGAGAAGACCCATGACTGAACCCTGTGGTACTCCACTTGCCACTGGTCTGAAGTAGAATTTGGAGTCTGCTACTTTCACAGTTTGGGTTCTGTCAGTGAGCCAGTTGGCAACCCATCTTGTGACATAGGGATTTATACCTAGTTTAGTGAGTTTATCTATAATTCCAGAGTGGGGGATGGTGTCAAAAGCCTTGGGGGATCTAGATAGGCTGTGTGAACCAATTTACCCTCGTCTATGGCTTTGGTGACTGCTTCAAAGAAGTCTATCAGGTTTAGGAGACATGATCTGCCTTTTAGAAACCCGAACTGGGTGGGGTCCAGAGTTTGGAGATTACCAATGTCTTTGAACCCATCTGTGAGTCCAAACACTCTTTGTACTTGTGTCATTGGTTCTTTGTACATAGCAAACTAATTCTACCAATGTTTCCAGGACTTCAAACTACCGTAAGACTTCCCAACTCAACTTTCTGGGGACATTGATGTCAAACTGCACTGATGTCAAAATGTCTGCGTCTGTCCCATAATGTGCATCCTATCACCCATATCAGGCACATCATCTACATCACTTCTAGCTTCCTCAACTGCTCTGCTTTACTGCCCAGGTTTCTGTACCATATAGAAGTACTGGTTGCACCACTGTTTTGTACACCTTACTTTTCAACTTCTTTGGTATTCTTCTGTCATACATCACTTCAATACTCAGCATCAGCTGGCTGCAACCAGTCTGATTCCAGCTTTGACCACCTCATTCAGACTTCCCTCTCCTCAACCACCTCTCACAGATACTTGAAGCTGTTAACTATTTCTCTGATACCTCAGTCTTCATCTTCTTCTGACTTCTAGCATTTGCTGTCATGGCAACTGTCTAGTCTGTACTCTGTTTCATTCCATGTGCTTTCAGCCTTGCACTCCATTCCTATGTAATTTTTCTCAGATTTCTGTTCAGAGTCTGTTTATAATGACATATTGTCTGCATGCAGTTGCTTTTTGATCTGTTCCCCCAACCATTTTGCCAGTGTTGACCATCCCCAGTAGTATCAGCACTGGGCTCAGAGATGAACCCTGATTCAACCACACTCCCACTGGGAACCCATCTGTGAGTCCAAACACTGTTTGTACTTGTGTCATTGGTTCTTCGTACATAGCAAACTAATTCTACCAATGTTTCCAGGAATTCAAACCACCATAAGATTTACCAACTTAACTTTCTAGGGACATTGTAGACTTCCGCGGTGGTGCAGCAGTAGCGTTGTTGCCTCACAGCAAGAGGTTCTCCGGTTCGATTCTCGGCTTGGGTTGGGAGTGCCTTCTGTGTGAAGTCTGCATGTCCTTCCCATGGTCGAGTGGGCGTTCGAAAGACATGTGTTGAATGGGTGTTACTTCGTTAAAGGTTGGGCATCGGGCTGGCAACTCAACACCATAAAAAACAACTGCCAATCATTAGTAGACTGGAGTTCTGCTGTGGCGACCCCATAACCGGGAAAAGCCAAAAGACAAACAACAACTTTCTAGGGACATTGTCAAATGCTTTCTCCAAGTATAGGAATGCCCAGTTGGACTTGTTCCTCATCTTTAGCTTCTTTTCCACTATTCATTTTACTGCAAACATTGGGTTGGTTGTACTGCAACATGAACTAAATCCAAACAGCTCATCCCCCATCTTACTTTTTTCAGTTCTGTGTCTTTAATCATTAATCACTCTCTCCAGCATTTTAATGTGGTGTGACAGGAGATGGATACCTGTACATTGCCCAAACTTCTGAATGTCCCCTTTGTTCTTGTACACTGGCACTAAAATGCTTATCCTCCAGTCATCTGGCATGTGCCTTTCTCTCCATACTGCTATGAGTACCCTCAGGAGCCATTTCTCCACAAGCTCACACAACATCTTGATCATATCTGCTGTGACCTCATCTGAGCCTGCTGCTTTCCCTGACTTCATTCTCCTTCATGCTGTTCTTACTTCCTCTAGGGTGGGCTCCTCTTCTCCTTTTATTGCAGGCTGTGCATGGGGCTTAACTTCTGTGGAGTTTTCTTCATTCAGACGCTGCTTTAAGTACTCCTTCCATCTGCCTTGGGCATCCTGTGGAATGTGGGTCCATGTCAACTTACTGAAAAATAATATACTGAAGGTCATAATACTGGATGTACAATTTTGAAATGCCAAAGTGCTGAAATATTAAAATGTTGAAATCAACACACCTACCTCACTACATGTGTAGAGAGAGAGCTGGACTTGCCCCCTGCAGCAGAATTGTCAGCACTCATTTCTGAATTTCAATAACAGAGGAGTGATTTTGTTTGGTGACTGGCTTTTTAATAGTAAAGTGTATGCATGTAGTACATGTATGCTATTAGTACTTATTTTGAATTCAGCATTGCCAAGTTTCAACATTTGGACATTTCGATATCTTGCATTTAGAATTATGACCTTCAGTATACTACTATTCGATAAGTAGTCACATGGCCATGGAATAGTGAGCAGATTGTTGCTGGCATCCATCATGAATGGGGTCAGATGACTATTTTCTTTATCTCTCAGACTCTTGCCTTGCAGCCTGATGGAGTTTCTTCTTGCCATCTACTGTGTCACTTTCCAGAAGTTGGTAGAGTGCCTCTGATGCCTTGTTCTTTGCTATTGCAAATGTTCTATTAGCCTGTTTGTTAGCCTGTCAATAACCTTTCTTTGCCTGGTCCAGCTTTTCTATCTCCCTCTTTTTCCTGCACTCCTGCTTTCTTTTGATAACATCCTGGACATCTGCATTCCACCATCAGCTTTCCTTATGTACCTTATATACATACTTGACATGACCTCCTATCAGTTACATATATAATATCAGCTTATACGCAATCATATTACATATCTCCTAATTAGTAGTAAACATCTAGCAAAATCTCGAGTAATGTGCATTGTACATAGACAGTGATATTATATTTTCTGTCTGTCATCATGGCATTTCACAAAATGCCACTCAAGAACACATAGCTACCGTATTTACAAAAATATGAATGCAAATATGAAAATATAAATGACAAGCAACAAAAAGTGGTTAATGTTTCCACTGCAGTGCATCCTAGATAAACAATCTTACTATCATTTTGTTGGTACTACCACGCCTTTTCATGCAAATCAGTCACAAAAAATGTCACTATGTCATAAGGAGCTATGGATGTTAAATGGTAGTAACTATAAAGGTGCTACAGGTGTGAATGAGTTAAACAGATATAAAGATTTAGATTATGAAAAAGAATGACTGTGGTGAAAAATATGAGTCAATACAGTGCAAAATGTTCTGTTGAAATGAAAGGAAATAGTTTATTATTTTGATTCATAATGTACAGCTGGCACAGAGGTAAGAGTTGCTGCTTCATTGTACTTGGTTTTCCAATTCAGTTCTTGGCTGTGGATGCCTTTTATACCAAACATGCACACCCTCCCTTTGTTGCATAGGGTTTCATTGTGTGTCCTGGTTTCTTCCAATAACACAAAGGTGTGATCTAGGTGACATGGCAATCCTGTAAGTTGTCTACAAATGTGTGTGTGTTTCCTGCAATGGTCTGGTGCCCCATCCAAGATTAGCCTCTCTGCTTTCTACCCACTGATACAGTAGGTGAGTCAATTTGATAATGCTTGTTTGGAGTTTGGCAACACTTACCTTTGTTTTCTAAAATAACTAAGCTTTTTCTCTGAAACAGTGAGTCTTTCTGGTGTAATAGCTTAGTTAACTGTAAACATCCAAGTTATGCAACAGATGTTCCCCTTTATTCTGGAAGCGTGGAAAGAATACTGGAAGCAGAGCAGATAGCTGGTGATTAAGGGAGGTAGCAAAACCAATGTGCACAAAAGGTGAGTTTTACATTGTGGAACAATATAAAATGGTCATATAAGACATTAAACCAACATTAAACCAAAGTCCCATCAGCTTGGATTGTTTGTAGGTCAGATGGATGTAAAAGATCCCATTGCACCTGTCATAAAATAGTAGGGGAAGTTCCCTGGTGCCCTGATCAAATTTTCCAGAGTCAGTATGAATACCACCTTGGCTATTTCTTGAAAAGTGCACACTGACCAAATGGGAATTACCCAATTAGCAAGAAGTAAATACAAATAAATAAGGTTCCAGAACCCCCCCCCCCCCAAAAAAAGGAAATTGAAATTGATGAAGTGGGTAACTGCACAATGAATGAATGAATGTTATTTTTAGCAATTCTTTTTGCATGAGTTTATACAAATAAATTCACCCCCTACTATTTTTGTTTAGTGTTATGGATCTTTAGTATCCACTTATGATACCACCAGCTCAGACAAATAGGACCTCAGTTTATTTATATATTCATTATTTCATTAATTTGTTGACCAGGGTAGAACACTGATCCCGGTATACTGTTTTCAGACTCAGCTCAGGGTATAAAACCAAAGTGAAGAATATAACAATAAAAGCAGAAACAATTACATAAAGTAAATACAAGCCATCATGGTGTGACAGTGCAAGCAAGCAGTAACTAGTATATGCAATTAGGCCATTTTCAGGCTCAGCATGGGTGCACAATGAAAGCAAAGAATACAGTGATACATATGTAATCAATTACAGCAACTACATATAAACAGACAAGATGGAAAATGCATCTTATCCAAAGGACAGCACATCAGGAATGCAGTATGCCGCCCCCCTTTCAATGCTACACTGAAATGTCAGTACCAGAACATGAATCTGGGAACCTGGTGCGGGAGCAGAACTCACAACCTTCCTGATCTACCCAGCATCACAGGCAGGTGTGCAGCCCACTAAATCATAGATATTTCTCTTCCTCCTCTGCTATCCTAAACAAACACTATCCTATCATCTCTATGTCCCACACTCTCCCTTGTCACTAGGCCATATTTCTAGTGATAACAGCAATGTTTACCCTCCTCTTCTTCACTATTGCTTGCAGCTTCACTGTCTTTCTTCCCAGGCTTCTTGCACAGGAAAAATAATACTACCCAAGCAGGCTTAGAGTTCCCCTTTTTTGCTTTTTTGCTCCTCTTTCATATTCAGTTGAAGTTCTGTTTTCTCCCCTGCTTACTACCCGAGTACCTGCTCTTCTTATCTACTTCTGTGGCAGTCTCCTCCCCTATGTTTAGTTTAAGGGTAAGATTACTAAGAAATAACCATATGAATCCAGCTCTGATCATCTCTGTATCTTCCATGCTACAATGAAACCTGTCTCTGAAACAGAAGGACTCTCCTTGCTTCTTTCTCCCCATCTTCCTACATGCTCGGACCCTTCTCTCTTGTCTGTTGGAACAGGAAGCACTTTTTAGAATGCTGCCACTAATCCCCTATCCTGACATCTCTATGCCTCTTGACTACAATACTCCAGTATACTGTGCCTTATATTACGGCACTTGCAGTGGTAGGCCAGTCTTAGGCCAATTGAACCTATTTGGCCAAATAGAACCCCATTCCCTAAGGGGATCCTGCACTGACCTGTGGCAAGGCCATTATGCTTAAGTGACACTACAGCAAACACTAAGACATTTTAATACCTATATCTTGTTTCTTCAGTAACCAAAACATTCTTTTTTAACATCATCCAAATCCGAGGTCATACGTGCAATACGTATAGCTTGCCCTTTAATAATGCTTTTCTTTTGCGAAAATGGATGATGACTTGAAAAATGCAAGTAGGAATTACAAAAAGTGCTTTTGTGAAACACCCTAGACTTAAAACCATGGGAAGTATGAGAAATTAAGGTATCCAGGTCATCATAAGAAAAAGTAAATTTAAGGAAGGGGGTAGTCTCATTTAAATATTCTATAAAAATGGGGATATTGTCCTTTTCCCCTTTCCATAAAATAAAAATATCCTCCAGGTATCTATTGTATAATATATGTTTAGCCTACCAACTACTGTTAAATACATGATGGAGTTCCCATCCTAAAAGTACTATGTTTGCATATACCAGAGCACACACCGCTCCCATAGCCACTCCGGAAACTTGCTGGTAATATGGGCCCCCAAAATATATATAGTTGTAATCCAAAATAATAGCCATCAACTCACATATTAATGTAACCTCGTCATGTGTCAAAATAGAGTCAAGAAATAACATTTCTTCAAAGTATTCCATACCTTCTTGTTTAGGAATACAAGTAAACAAATCCTTGACGTCTATAGTCAAAAAAGTTAAATCAGAACTCCAAATATCCTGACTAAGTTGACCTAAGAATTCCCAAGAGTCCCTGACAAGATGGGGAACCCCTTCCACAATATGTTTAATTTTGTTCTCTACAAAAACAGACAAGTTATGGGTCTTAGAACCTCTGGCAGACACTATAGGTCTAAAAGGTGGTGTACAAACACTCTTGTGTACTTTGGCTATTCCAAATATAACAGGGACCTTGGGATATAAACTGGTCAGCAAATCATAGGTGTCCTGATCAATACGTTGATCCAGTAGGAATTCCTGTAAAAAGCTATCAATATGTTGGTAGGCAATATGAATCTGATTAATGGAAACCTGGAGATAATTATCCTGGTTAAATAGTAGTTCTTGCATACTATTGATGTAATCAGTGGAATTAAATATAACAATGCCCCCTCCCTTATCTGGGATCATAATACAAACTGACCTATCTCCTCTAATTTGATTTAACAATGTTTTCTCTTTCTGATTTAAATTTGAAACAAATCTTTTATGTCCTGCCCAAAGATGGTATAAATCTTCTTTAACAGCTTTCATAAGTATAAATAAGGGGATGAAGGGGTGGGTTGTACGTGCTGGTTTTCTTAAGACCACCCTTATAGGTTTTCAACCCCTCCTTCTTAGAGAAAATGACCTGAAAATTCAATTACCTGGTATACAAATGAATGTCTAAAAGACCATCAGCTATATCAGGAATTTTTGCAGGTACATATTTAAAACCTTTTACAAAGAGAGAAAAATATTCTTCAGTGACAGGTCTGTCAGTATAATTATATATATTAACCCCCTGAAAAGTGTGAATAATATGTTGCTCTTCCACAGTAGAAAATGGAATCACTACTTGTTCCTGCCCCTCCCCCTTTAAGAGTAACTTTTGGGGTGCTGAACCACATGACTGTATGCATAATTCCTGTTCGCTATTCTTTCTGAGCGACATAGAGGGGGGAAATCCTCATTAATCAACCCCTGTTGAACATCCCCATAGTTAAATTCATCATTAACAACAGTAGCATCGTTTAAAATTTCTTCTTCATGTTCATCCAAATTAACAATATCCCTCTTTAAAAGACAGAACAATAATTAAAGAGTGGGGGTATCGATTCTTACAATTTACTGTTACCATCTCTATAACGTTATTTTCACAACGTTATTTTTACATAATTATAACATTATCATCGTTAAAATATTAAAATCATAATATATTACAATAAAATATAATTTATAAATAGTTATTTTGATACTGTTTGATTACAAACCCCACCAATGTTTTACTTACACCTTATTTATGTGTACCTTCAAAGTGAATTTGCAAAAACAGATCTTTATTATTAGTGCAAACATGCTTTTGTCTATCTTGTGGGTGGGTTTATTCTATATGCATTCTTATAATGTAATTTATATATATACACACACACACACACACACATATATATATTAGTATTTAATAATTGAACTGTTCATGGTTTTTAGTTCTGATGACGTCATTGTTCTTTGATGAAAGCGCTTAACTTTTCAAATGTGCTTTGTGTTTTAATTAAAGTAGCGTCCTGACAGCCATTGGGTGCATTTTTCTTTTGGTTACTGGTGTTCTAGTTGCATCCTGGAACTACTGTTGGTTTTATTTTGCTTCTTCAGTCGCTACAAGTCTTGTTGGTGGAGTGGACTACACTTCCTATCATGCACTGCATTAGTGGCTGGTACTGTATTGTTAACACTGCAGGTCTGTGGCGCTTGTATGGCCCACTGTGCTAGTTGCTCATTCTCCCACAGTAGTTAGTTGGTGTTGCCGAGTGCTCTTCTGGTTTTTCATCAAAGCTGAGGTCAGATTATTCATCTGTTTTTGTGCATCATTCAAGTTACTGTTACAGAAGATAGTAAGGACATATTTAATACAAAGGCTGTAAGTGGTGTTGTGTTTTCTTTTGCTTCTCTTGCTAATATGGGGTATACAAGTTTTTTCTTAATGAATGTAATTATAAAAGTAACTGGAATAAAGAGCCAGAGGCATATGAAAACCAACACTACTGAAAAAAATGAACAGATACTGTGATGTGAGTTAACTGCTAATCATCAAGACTTTTGACAGAATGTTTTGACAGTATGAAATAGAAACACTTGATGTAGTTACAGATAGGAGCAAAATAATCAAAGAAAAGTGAAACACAAGGTGTGTGTATGATAAATGGTGCGAGACTGACAGAAAATGTCTAAAACAGGAAAGCAGCAACAGAAACAGTTTGACTCATAAAGGTTCGGCAAGACCACCATAGTTTCATAGTTACATACAAAATGGGAGAGGGTAGACAAATAGAAACAAAAAGGAAGAAAATGATTGGTCTCCATGGAGGTTTAGCAGAAAGTGTATTTTAGAAAGTTGAACAAATTGTGCAGGTTGTGCATGTTCTCCCTGACATTCATATGGGTTTCCATAAGACCTTCTGATTTCTTCCCACCTGCCAAAATATGCTTCTTGGTGGCTACCATAATGTTTCTCTGCATACATTCCATACCATTACCCTTATGGCCTGTGCTATGGCTAGAAATGATCTGCAAGCATTATTTAACTCACCAAATTTAGCAATTAAGTCAATAAAAATAAACTTTCAGAAATAGCTCTAAGGGTGTTTGTTGTAAATGTGGAGGAGCGTGAGCAATGACGTTTCTAAAGCAAGACCAATCATCTTCATGTAACTTTATGGAAACACTGACTGCATGCGAATTAACTTGGCAAGGGACTCCCAACAGTTCAGAGCAGGTAAAGGAGGTGATTGGAAACTCATGAAAGAAGAAAGAGGTTCTATGATATGAGAATGTTCCATCTTCCATAAGATTTAGGTACATCCCTACTCACTCAATTGTGTCAGCTTCCTGCCATTCCAGCAAATTAGGCACAAACGTGAATGTTAGGAAATGTGATGAATCAGAAAATCGTATCAGGTTTCATGTTTCAGTTGAGCATATTTCAAAGTACCATGGTTTACTTAGGGTTGTCTGCAGCACCTCCCAAAGATGGTGGTGTGTGTGCAGAGAACTTAACTTAGCATGGTAAGCTGATAGTCTACTTCTGTCTTAACTTATTTCTTTAACAAAATATAAGTTAATTAATAAAGGTATTATTTTGTTTTCATATGTAGTAATATCATATATTCCTTACAGTGTATGCAGACTTTATTAATATCATATATTTCTGACACCCAATTTGAAATAATCTTAAGTCCAGGAGGCCAGAGGGTGGAAGGAGGTTAGGGTGGAGGTAGGGCGATAGATGGAGTGGTCAACTTGGGGGCCCCACTAAAGTTGTCAACATAGGACCCCACAACTGCAAAGGCTGACCCTGTGTAGTGGAGTGCTGATCACATGTGCATCTGATTGAACATTATTTTTAGAAATATATACATATGTCTGTATTAATGTCAGCATTCTGGTATCAGAACTATTTCACTCTGTACTGCACAAGCTGAATTCCTACTGAAATATTCACTCTGGGTGCCTCGGTAAACTATTTGCTTGAATGTGTGACTGTTCTAACTATGCTCCTTCTCAACACTACCATTCGGACTTATGTTGCTTGTGCTGATTGCAGTCATTCTGCATCTACGCAAAACACATTATGTTAACCATTACAAGATATTTACAATATTGTTTCCCAAACTATTAGCTCCTACTAAATTATCCTGAAGTGATCCACCTAAAATAATGACATGTACATCCAAGATTTGAACATACAGTCTACCCAAACATGATCCAAAGGGTTTCATTTAAACACACAAATAAGACAAAAGTAAAAAAGAAGGCTTGAACAGTCTGCAGTTAGCTTTCAGAAATCTGAATGCAGATTCAGGCAAGATACTGTATTTGACCTCTGGGTCTAATATAAATGGCAGACATGCATTTAATCAATAAGATTTCAGTCCAGCAACTAATTCTGTAATGGCTAGCAACTTAAGTGCATACACATCAAGATATCTGTAGTTTCCATTAGCACTAACACTGTTTAATGTATTCAATGTACCCAGAGCATGCATTTCTACAGTGATTTCTATAGTGCCAACAAACATTTTTGCACTGTTATTTATTTATTTATTTGTTTATTTATTGACATTTGTATGACCAGGAAAGCCCGACTGAAACCTATTTTCAGTAGAGGCCCAAGGAGAAAAGCTCCAACAGTGTTTTAAAAAGGCAATAGCAGTAAACATATATCATCAAATTAAAGACATCATTAAATAGAAGCAAGAAGCACAGTAGGAGGTAGAGAACGTACATACTAATTTACATTTTGAATATTTTTACAAAATGTATATAATAGGCATTAGAATAGAAACACAGAACATTTTATAGTTTTGGAGCGGAGAGGTTAATAATCTGGAAAAAAGTGCAAGTGAAAGGAGAAAAGTGGGTAGAAGCAGAAGTAAATGTTAAAGATGGGGTAAGTTATTAAGAAGATTATGAGAGGTGTTATATAAAGAAATTCAAGAAATAATGAGAAGGGGGTCAGTGGGATGATATACTGTAAGCTGAAGGATTTGAGTTGAAAGATGACCAGTGAAAAAAAATAATGTTGGTAGGATGTTAGAAGGGACAGGAGAAGATGAGAGGACAGAGGATCAGAAAAATAGGAAGGTGGGGATTAGATGTTGGTTGTTGGGCAAAGGCAGATCTGAGAATTGAAAAGATTTTTTTTAGTGTGAGCTTGAACTTTTTAGTGTTATCTATAATGGTGATATTATATGGTAGGTTGTTCCATAGTTTAGCTACAGCATAAGAATAGGGACACTGGCCGGCTCTTTTATTGGGTTTGTGTACATCTATGAGTTGTCTATTTGTAGAATGGAGGTATGCAGCATAAATTTTAAGGCCAGACAGCTATCAGGTTTGTGTATTAGTTTTTGTGCAATTAAAAGTTGTAGGTAGTCAAGATAGTGGGGGAATTCTAGCCAGTTTAGCTCTTTAAGAACATTGCACTGGTGCATACGGTAGGATGAACTGGTGGTAAATTTAACAACTTTATAATAGCAAGACTGACATTTTGTTTTGAGAGAGGTGTGTAGATTTGCAAAACTGGGAGCACCACAGAGTAGAGAGGGAATCAGGTAGGTATTTGCTAGTGTCTTTTTGGCATTTCGATCCATAAGGTTTTTGTGTCTACAGAGTGTTCCTAGTTCGAAATGAGTTTTTTAGTGGCATTATGTATGTGTTGGTCAAATCTGAGTTTGTTGTCTATGGTGATACCCAATAGTTTAACACTTGTTACAATTTCAATCTCAGTTTTATCTGCGAGTAGATTTTGAATTCCAATATGTTAGTTTTAGGAGGGAAAAGGAAAAGTTTAGTTTTGTTAGGGTTAAGCAATAATTGGCCATAGTTTAGCCATGATTCTATTGCGGTACAGTAAATGCAGTCTATGTTTTTTGCAGCAGTCATGTATGTTGTTAGAGGAGGAGATGATAGTAGAGTCATCAGTGTATTGGATTAGTGTGCTGTGATGGCAGGAAGTGTGTAGGTTATTGATGAATATATTGAAGAGGAAAGGTCCGAAGATGGACCCCTGTGGGACTCCGGTTTTGTTGGTCTAGTACTGAGATAGGCAACCTTGTCTTGTTGCCGATTGGATAGATAGCTGTTAAACCATTGCCTGGAGGGTGGTGAACAGCCTAGTTGCTGAACTAATTTGCTATGTGAGACCATGTCAAAGGCCTTTGAGAGATGAAGTAGTACTACAGAGGTGTGTAGGCTGGAATCCCTAGCTTTGTTTACTATATCAGTGAAAGAGATAAGAGCAGTTGTACGGTGTGTTGGTCTGAAGCCATGTTGAGTGGATGTAAGAAGATTCTTATGGGTAAGGTGGTTAGCAATTGTGTGTATATATATATATATATATATATATATATATATATATATATATATATATATATATGCACCTTTCAAATAGTTTGGATAGGGGAGAAAAGATATAGATGGCTCTATAGTTTGTAAGCTCATTTGATTTAACCTCCTTTGTGCAAAGGGATTATCATTGTTTTTTTTCCAGAGGGTAGGGACATGTGATTCAATAATGGATCAATTAATAAGAATGCTGACTGGGTAAGCGATAGAGTCAGCAACTAGTTTTAAGTATTCTGATTGAAGATTGCCAAAGGAAGATGAGCATGGTTTTAGTCTGAGAAGCAGTTTACAAATGAATGTAGTAGAAATTGGATGCAAAGAGAATGGAGTTATGGTAGGATTTTGATAGTAGGTAGAAGAGGTATTCTTGTCCTTATTGATTGTTTGGGATGGGGATTCTTGAGACTGCTGGAATTGGTACAAGAGTTAGAGCCTATGACTAATGTAGCAATCCTGTTGATGAAGTTGGTATTAAACATATTAGCTATTTTGGTTGGTGTCTTGTCTCTGTTTAGGGAAGGGTTTTGTGTGGACTCAGGGGTAAGAAGTAATGTGATGATTTTTCAGAATATTTTGGGTTGTTTTTATGGTTGGTTAATTGTTGTGAAAAGTAATTTTTTATCTGCATTCACTGATTGTTTTAGCTTTATTACATAGTTGCTTGCAGTTTTGGAGATTGGCATCATTTCTATTTTTAGCCAATCTTTCCAAGCTCTGTCTCTGATTTCTAGTATTTGTTTGATGAATTTGATTAGCCTTAGTTCTTTTTGTTCTAAGAGGGGCTATGTTGTTGAAGGTATCCAAGAATACTTTATTGAAATAGCTGACAACATAATCTAGAGGTACAATTTTAATAGTAACCAGTTAAATGATTTTAATATGTTATTAAACAGGTTTAGGCTGAAATTTGTTAGTTTCTGGATGTTTTGTAATTATGAGTTTTGAGCTTTTGGGTGATGGTTCTATAAGTATATGTGGGTAGGTGTTCACTTAAAGTATTGGGATGTGTATTGGAGTTTAAGTATTTGAGGGGGGTCAGAGAAAGGATCCAGTCTAGGGCTGACCTTAGGTTGTTGCTGTTTTGTATTCTAGTGGGGATGTGATAAGTTGTATAAAGCCGTGGAGTTGGATACTATTTACTCGTGAGTCAGTGGATAGGTTTAGCCAACTGATATTGACATCTCCCATGATTATTGTTTCATTAGAGATGTTTTTGCACACCCCTGATAGAATGTATTCCAGAATAGGGATGTTTTGGCCTGCGGGAATATATACTACTGTAATACAGAGTTGTTTATTACTGTTTATTTTCAGTAATGCAATGAGAATTTTAGCATTAGCAAAGGTGGGAATAGATATGGAGAGAAGCAGAACTGTATAAGTGTAGGGATAGTGTAATGTTACACCTCCTGTTTTTTTGTTGGTTCTGTCAATTCTTAGTATGATATAGCCAGGCGGGAGGAATTCTGTGTCTTTAATATGTGGTTTTAATCAAATTTCAGTGAGAGCTACTATATCTGGGGAGTATTGTGATAACCAGGAGTGAAATTTGGGTATTTTGTTATAGATGCTGCATATATTTAAGGTGACTATCATCATATGTTTTGAGGATGGAGTTTGAGGTGGGGTGTGGTCTTGAGGAGGTCCAGTGTTGGGGTGGATGTCACCACATTGTGTTAAGTTATAAAGTTGAGGGGAATATTTGTAATGGTTAGCTAGTGTTTTGTTCACTAGTGAGGTCAGATAAAGCTGTGGGGTAGGTTGTAGAGAGAAGTCATGAATTTGTCACTTTTAAAAGTACAGAATGTTAGTCTCAATAATGCTAGCAGATATATTTGAGAAGCTATTTGAATGTTTTTCATGATAAGCTGAAAAGGTGGGGGATACTGAAGCCAGGTTTATTTGTGAGTAATTGATGGAAGTGGTTTGCCTTAAGAGTGTAAGAGCAATTAATGTGAGTAAGGTGTGAAGAGTATTATAATTATATTGTGGCATTTTGTATTTTACAAGCTAAGGAAGGATAAAGAAGAAGAAAGTTAGATGTGTATAGAAGGATGAATTTGTGTGGGGATAGTGTATGGGAGTGTTCAAGGAATATGAAGTAATGTTATATAAGGGATATATTTGTTGGGTGTTAGGTTACTAATAAAAATCAGGAAATAGTTTGATACTGGGCAAAGAGAAAAATTGGAGGTGGAGCTTGAGTTTGAATAAATGTAATTGATGTGGGGATGGGAGGGAATGGGGGTAGGCTAGGGGAGTGAAGGGAGCCCGAGCATAGTGAGGGCACATGGAGCGAGGCTACACTCGTCAGAGGTTTATGCAAAAAAACAATCAGTAAGTATGGTTGTTTGTAGTAGCACTAAGAACTAAAGAGACAGAGAAACAGTATTATAGAAACTAATAGAAGAAAGATAAATTTTAGAGAAGAGTTTACTTGATGCAAATCATATTCAAGTAAGAATCAAATGTATTCAAGGATGAAATTGTATAGTATTTTAAAGATTTAATTAGAAGATGTTTAAGATTAACTAGAATGTTTTTTACTGAAGGTAGTGTTACATTTGTGGAGGATGAAAGTTGTAGATTCTGGTGGTTTTCAAAAGCCATATTTTATCTTCAGCATGGAAAAAGTATTTTAACAAGTACAGTTCAAATAGTTGCATTTAAACATACTTAGAAGTTAATTTTCAGGTATAAGACCTTGGGCTGCCCATTGGTAATGGTTGTCCTGTTTGCGGTAAAAGGGACAGCAGGACACTTTGCTATGAGCTGCTATATTAAGATGGCATAATATTGTTTAGGACCCAGGTGGATAACTGCAGATACTTTTTCCCGAAAGAAGAAAGATGTAAGGTTAGAATACAATACAGGTAAAATGCTTAGATGAATGTATAGGAGCTCAGGATAGGACAGCAGGAATACAGAGTAAGGAAGAGCAAGATTAGCTACGAGATTAGTTTACAGATAGTATTGTGTTCTGTTCTGCCCCTCTCCATCTAAAGCAATTATGATTCACCTAAGACTTTATTTTACTTTTTACAAACCATCAACAAACAAATACTTCAACGCCTACAAATTCTTATTAAAAACATTGTAGGGTTGTTTTCTTATGTCTAAAGCCACAGCGTTTGCATTGGATATGATATTTGACTGTTTGCTGCTGCTGGACATCATCTTGCCTATCACTCAGCCTTAATTTTGGATTCATTTGTATTACCTTTATCTATTCTAAACTTTATTTTTCTCTACTTCTCACTCACAGCACTTATTTTATATACTTCAAGTTCTCATCTCATACTTTTGAGCTCAGTATTGGACAAATTCACTTGCTCTACACACATCTATGTTTTTTCTCAAAGACAAGTGTACATCCTGCAAAAGCTTACCTCTTATCTGATCGTTTTTGATTCCTCACATAGTTCTATCTCTGATAAAAGAATAATTTTTCAATACATTGCCAAACTCAGTTTTTTCTCAGTGTTTAATATGTCATATATTCACAAACTGACAAACTAAAAAAAACTGAATACTATTAAAACAACAAAAACTGGCCAGTAAAAATGAAATATACTTTATTGTAAAAACTCTAGCACCTCGGCAAAACACTTGCCTTCAAGGAGTATAAACATCAAACCAACTCCCATCTTTATACTGTACACAAAGACTATTAACCAATTAAATAATCAATTACATAATTAAAAACAAATTAGTCTAGTCTTTAGATTAGTCTTTGTGTGGAGTATAAAGATGGCAGTTGGTTTGATATTTGTACTCCTTGAAGGCAAGTGTTTTGCCGAGGTGCTAGAGTTTGTACAATAAAGTATATTTCTGGCCAGTTTTTGTTGTTTAAATATATTCACATACTGATTCTTGGACCTCCTGATTATAACAAATGCCTAATATGTGATGAATTATTCTTTGACTCAAAATATGTTTTAAGTTTACCTTCAAAAACAGAAAGGTTTACGCTCTCCTGCTCCTCTGAAAGGTTAAAAGCGTTAAATAATTTGACTCTTTCAGCCCATGCAACATGAAGGTATACTGCATGTAAAATGTGTTCTGGTGTCTCAGCAAGTCCACTCATAGTGAAGAAAAGTTCAAAACCCTAAAACCATATTTTCTAGTTTCAGTTTTCAGTGAGGATCTCATTCATATTCAAGGTGGTTGTGAAGCGGTTACCTGAAGCCAGAAACTAAAGAAAATGGTTTAGAATGTGTTCAGGTGGGCCAATGGTGAAATTAAAATTAAAAAAATCACTAGTGAGATTTTAACTGAAATTAATGAAGCAACTTGCTATTAAATGTGCACAAACTGACAAAATTAATTGTTTAAACAATTTTACTGTTTTAAGACTTTTATCACTGTTTTGACAACAAGCATATGACAGAACACAGTTTTCTACACAGCAAATCCAATATGCTTCCTCTAATACCAAGCTGAGTAAAAATCTGTCAAGACTAAGTTTGATTTTGCTATTCAGAAACAAAGTACTTTGTTAGATGAAGCAGAGAAAAACTTCTCAAAAGCAGACTTCACTCTTCTTAAGACTGAGATGGTATCCTTTAAGCCCACTGTGCCAGTGGATACCACATCCCACAATGCCGAATCCTTCACAATGCTTATGGGACATCCAAGAAGAATGCATGGATCATGCAATCTCAAACAAATCCACAAAGTCCACCAAACCACCATGTGTGTGCCCTGTCTGGTGGACCTCAGCAATAAACAAATTGTATAACAAAAGAAGGAAGTAATCCCATGAAGGCTAAACATCATGAAGGGGAGGCATCTCTGATCAACAACCAAACAAAACTCAAGCTAAAATAAAACATCCAAAACTTTGAGAGAAAAATAAAATCACTAAAGAGCCTTCAACATACTAACAAAGCCTTCTTTAGAGAAACCTAGAATGAACCCTCGGAACCCACTGATATGCTCAGAGTTCACAAAATAACACAAAAAATAAATATTACAAACATTCAGTTGCAGTCACATTGTCAGTTCTTCTTCAATAATTTCTTTGCCTCCTCACCCCCAAAAAAAGAAAGATGTATCCCAGCTGATCTCCTGTCATCTCCTAGATCCAAAAATACAGCATCAATGAAAACAAAGCAAAAAACAAAAGTATCCCGACCTGACAATATCCCGGCAAAAGAGGGCTGAAACCAAGAACTCCAATAGCCTTCACATAAAAATGCTATTAACCTTAGCCTTACTGGATATGTACCTGAACACCTGGAACACTGGCGTAGTGGTCCCCTCTCCTGCCTAGGGGTGCCTTGCCTCTACTGACCCTGAGCTTGCATAAGCTTAACTTATGGAGTCTGTAGCTATAAGAAATAAGGGACCTTACATGAACTGATCCAGAGACAGTAGGGACCTAGACACTTTGTCCTTGATCCCACCCAGTTTTTAAAGTTTTTGAAACAGTCACCAACCTGTTGACTTTTTTTAAAATGAAAACAGTCACCATTGATGAGGGCAAAGTAGTCCATATGGGCCTACCTTGGCTCTGGCCACTCAATAGTCACACTACCCTAAACGGCTTAATATATAAACTAATGGGCTAGAAACCCTTATGTCACTAGATGGGTTGAAAAAATAAAGTGAAAATCGCTGGAACATGATAACATACTGGAAGCACAACGATAATTCAGCAGACTCACACATCCTACACAAAAAACCTCCTTAATCGGCCCACTAAACCGTCACCCAAATGTATAGTCATCCCTTAAAAAAAATGTATAGTCATCCCTTTGGAAAAATGAAAGTACCACCAAATTATCACACAGACAGCAAACCTGAGAGATGACAGAGTAATCCAAGAATCAGGCATTTAGAAACCCAGTTGCAAAGTGGTTGAAAAAACCCACTACTACAAAGTGGTTAAAAACATTCTACCTTGCACACCTCATCATGAAGGGGATTCACATCCTATCCAAGGATGTCATTGTACCCCATATTCCTCCCATTTGGTACCCATGATTGAGTACAATGCCCCATTTGGTACCACCTCTCATTTCACCTCAACACAAAAGAGAGAGACCACAAAAGTAAGGATCACCCAAGGATCAGAAACTCCAAAGCTCTATTCAGTAACCAACACGCTAAAATTCAGTCCTATTCAGTTCATGTACAAGGCCGCCAATCAGAGATCTCTGCCTGATCTGAAAGGCCATGTCCAATCAGGATCTGATGGACATGCTCCACCAAATAAATCACAAGTAAATCTAACCATGTAAAGCTTTAAAAAAAAATAACCGCAAGGGCTTTTGGAATAGACATGACATGGCAGATATATTCATCATAATTGGACTGCTTCACTTTTTGGACAGGATCCCAGATCGTTGACTCGTAAGTTTAATCACTGACTCATCTGTGTCCCTCTGATGTACTGGATGGGAGATCAAATTAATACCTCAGGGGACAGGGCACTGTCATTAAATCACACTATATGAGTAATTTATTTGTTGTATATAAATTCATTCTTTTGTTTGTATAATAGACAGGGGTAGTAAAACTACATATCACTATGGCTAGGCTTACAAATGCCCCAGGGCAAAAGCCCAGGTACTATAAATGCCATGTAAACCAAAGTGCAGAGAGGGTGAGATTCACAGACTTATAGCACAACTTTGTTAGCAAGAAAATATACAGAGTAGTGTGCACTACATGCAAATGATCACATAATGAGATGTTAATGAGTGTCAGCATGCTAATAAAGCCATCACATATGCAAGTGATGAATGCAAACATGGCGGTATGATTCAGAAATATAGTGTCTACATTAACTGGTCAACATGTTTTAACAGCTGCTTTGAAAGTCAGTGTCTACATTATTGCAAGCTATCACCCTTTGTCATGCAGCAGAGTTTGTCAGTAGCTGACATACAATCACCTCCATGACTGAGACACAGCCAACCATTACTGTATGGGCAAAAACATCATAAAGGAACTAGAAGACACGTACCGTCCTCGCATGAGATCAAGGGGGGATATCTGGGCCACCTATCCCAGTGGACAAGAAGGTGTGTGTACGATTAACCATCCTTGCTACAGGGATCTTTCAGCATCCAGCTGGAAACACTGTAGGAGTTTCACAGACCTTCCCCTCACAAATCTTACACTAGTTCCTAGATATGAAAGATTCCACAGACAGCAGAGGAGAGAACCACCACTGGGAAGGCATTGTATGACACAGGCCATTTCCTTGAAATCCTGGGGACCACTGACTCCACCCACATTGCTACTAAGGCCTCACCAGCTCCATATGGTAAATCAACAGGAAGGGCTTCCACTCAACCAACTGTCAGGTAGTATGTAGTGAACACTGTACTATGTACAATGTATCTGTGTGCCATCCAGGCAATTCCAATAATTTCCATATCTGCCACACATACACCTTGTACCAGTGTTTCATGCAGGGGGTCTTTCCACAGGATCACCTAGTCAGTAGGTACACATATGTCCAACCCCAGGGGCCATGAAGGCCTGGTTACATGAATATAGGTAGCAGATAACTCATAATGGTGTTTGCAGATGTATATTGCAGGTGATACTGCATATGCCTTGGAGGCATGACTGAAAACGCCCATCTGCAGCCTACAGACAATGGTGGAGATGTCAAACAAAATCACAGTGTCACAGACACAAAACATTATCAAATTTGACTTTGTTGTGTTGAAATCCTGCTACTGTTTCCTGGATACATATGGTGGTGCACTACAGTATGCTCCAGAGATATGCAGCAAGATTTCAGTGGTGTTTATCTGCCATGCTACATGACACGGTGCTTAAAAAAACTGTTACACCAAGGGGAAACTGTAGCACTGGCTGACATACCTGTGCCAGTAGAGGAAGAGGAGCTGAATGGAGTAGTCATCACAGGATGTGGCTGCAGCAGGCCCTCATATAAGGCAGAGGTGGGCACAATATGTTATGGCTCTGGGAAGAAGCAGAATCTGGTCAAAAACTATGGGCCCATTTAAGACAAAGAGCAAAAATGACGCATGCATTTATACATCCAGGTTATGCATTACAATCCACTGACTGGTTACATTGTGCATCTGACATTACCAAACATATATCAGCCAGAAATATGGGCAGGGCACAGTCATCATCATTTCTACAGATGTGGGGGGGCACAGTAGCACAGGACAGCAATGCTAGCATAGATTGAAGGGTCATGGGTGGTGACTATGTTAAGCATGCACACAGCTGGGGGGTTGTGGGGTGTCATGGACCATGTCCTCAGATGATGGCAGGGAGGTTCTAAGGATGTAATGCCTGCTGTGTGTACCATGTGGTCCTGCAATGTCAGGTCAAGAAGCACACGCTCAAGGGGATGGCGCAGCACATTGGTTGCGAATGTGGGAATGTCACCGTGGTCCTTGCTGGATGCCGGCCATTATGTCACTGTCATGCAAGAGTATGTGCTAGTCCTAGTAGACCTATAGGAGAGTGAGCTGTTGTTCAAATACAGGATCCAGAGTGAGATACCAGATGAGGTGCACCCTCAGTGGATACAGGTGAATATTGATATGTCCAGGTGAGTGTCCACATCCAGGTGTGGATGCCACAGTGGACAGATGAACATCAACCATTTCTGGGTAACCATCAATGTCCAAGGTTCAAGGCCACAGTGGAGACAGTGGAGCATGTCATATGCA